>NC_058163.1:9864154-9920512 GCF_020080835.1 Cotesia glomerata | reverse complement strand
ACGGGGTGGTTAGCCCTGTCCAATTGGTCACCCTTTCCTCTTTGAAAAGGGCGCCACTGGGATTTTATACTCGGTGTCCCAGAAACCGGGGAGCATGAGAAGGAAAGATCGGGTCGTGAGAAGTTGAGAAAGGCTGAAAAATTAATACTGAGAAACAATTATTAACAATTTAATTATTTATTCAATATAAACAATTTTATTTTAACAAAATTCCTTAATAATATTACCCTTAAAATTAACCTATCAATTGCTTAATGGTGACGGGGACCTCTCACCTACGCAGGCACTTATGCCAAAGCTTATAACTAAATATCGCCTTGAATTCTTTCAACTATAGATCATTACGCATCTACATAGCTTCTTAATTTCTTTAACTCTACATAGACCAATACGCAACTATCATTAATTTCCTAATTCAATCAGAGTACATTACGCATCTAGATGCCTAATGTCTAAATTTAATCATAGACCATTACGCATCCCGATTCTTAATTTCTTAAACCCTCGTCCAACTGACGGAATAACTTTCGAAACAACATGTTTTTACCCAATAAAAACTTCTTGAATTATTCAATTGTATACTGAACGAGAATTTCACATAAACAACTTCTCGTCTACACCTGACGGAATACCATATAATCTTATTCAATTCCATATAAAATCATCCACCAGGACGTTAAACTTTTCCATTTCTCAGAATTTTCTTAAATAAGAATTTTTAACCAATTTTCCTTAAAATAAATTTAATCTCCCAGATTAACTAAATTTACCAAATTCACCAAATTTTCTTTATCGAATTTATCTATTAATAAATTATCCTTCCAAATTCCAAATCAATTATTTAATAATTGAGTTTAGCACTTTCTAACTAAACAATTCAATTACATTTATCCACCGGCCTAAATTTAATTTTCCAAAAACTTTACAATACTATCATAATCTACTAAATTTTACGTCAACACTTGTTTACTGCAAATAAATCTTACTACATTACATAATCACTAAATTTCTGTACTAGTTCACTTACTAAATTTTCTACTAATATTTTCAATTAATAAATTCTACTGAACTCATTACAGGATTTTACTAAATTTAATCTTCCTAGACAAAATTCTAAACATCAACTATTCGAATCTAAGCGTCTCAATACAACTCTTAACTACATACATTCTAGAATGACCTTCACTGACTTAATTACGCATTTTCATTTCTTATTCAAATTTACTTTTCTTTATATCCCGAAAATTATTAACTAAATTAATTTATTATAGCCAGCAGGCCTATAATAAATTACTGATTAAGTATCTACAGTAAATTCACAAATAAACTATTAATCTCATTCTTTTAAAATAAATATCCAATAACAAAACTAGCTAAATGACCTTGGCGCATGAATCTCTAAAAGTACAAAACTTGCTAATATAAAAATGACCGCTCGAGAAATTAATTTAAATTATTTCAGCCTCTTAATTAAATTAATAATCAATTTTGGCCTAAATTAATCGAAAATACCTAGAGACTCAATTGATTGTTTTTATCCAACGACGACTGATACTCTGGTCGAACTTGGTTGTCTCCGCTGCTTGACGTCTTGTCGTCTCAAACCACTATGTTAGCTTCCGGTCAGGGCTTGTCCAATTCCAAATACCGTAATAAACTCCTCAGTAGTTGCTTTCTATCGTCGGCGTTCAAAACTGCACTCTCTTGACTTATCTAATCTCAACAAGGTCACTGATTCACAAAAGGCAAAAGGCCACTGGCTTCCAGAAGGGAAAAAGCCTCGATGTTTTTCGTGCTCGCTCTTTTATAACCCTCAGCTCAGGCTCTCGAACTTTCCCTATTGTTACGCCCCGCTTCATTTTCCGGGAACAGTAGTGGGGGAATCTTGATTAGCACGCCCGGTGACAAGTCGAAACTCTTGTCAAAAATCGAAAAGTAAGGGAAAACCCTTACCTACCGTGCGTCAATTATCGGGGTCGATAATGACCCCGGGAAGTTCGATTTTCCCTGTTACACTCCCCCCTGCCAGACTGTCACCCGGGCGTTTACAACAAAAAGGCCTGACACCCCTTACCGGAATAGCCTCGGGTTTCAATATTATCTCATCTCCAATAATATTCGTGAGTCCCTGGATTGATAAGTCCCTGAACTTTTTTCGACTCACGTCTGAAATATTCCTGGGGTGCTTGGGCTTGCTTCGTCGTGGTTACACCTGAATCTGGGTGTCTTTTCTTCAAAATAAACCGACTCGAACGGATGTAGTTCTCGACTTCCCATTGAAGTGCCAGGTTTTGTTCTTGCCGTCTATTATGACCTCAAACTGGAGAGCGAAGTCCATACCCAAAAACTATTGGGTGACTGAGGTTTTCAAGAATTTTACTTAGATATTGTTCCCCACCAACTTGTTCCTTAGTTTCGTCCGTCCTAAGTTCACCCGAAGCAAGTTCTTTTAAATCATCATATATCTTGCTGTTAATATATGATCTCTTACTACCAGTGTCCAAGATACCATTCAGAGTGACTCCAAATATCCCACAAGGACACAGGGATCTTAGCCGTAACTATTGGAGGCCTTGGACCTGTTCCTGAGATGAAAACCTTTCTTTCAGCTAGCTTGGGTTGACCTTCGTTGACGAAGATTCACTCCTAGAGCATTCTAGGAATGAAAGCTGCCCCTAGATGACGTTTCCAGTGTGTTATTAGGGGCCTCTTGATTCGAGGACCAGCCTCCAGGAGCCTGTGTTCTGGGACCACAGATGGGTCTTGTCATTCTCCTCAACTTCAAAACCTAGGTCCAGTTCATTTTCCATCAAAATTACAGGTTCATTGCTCTCCTGATTCCCTGCTAAAAAGAAAATAGAGTACAATTAGTATAAGTCTTACTATCAGTGTTAATTATAGTACAACTAGGATCATCAAATAGCCTACTGCCCTGTTTTATAATTGCTGGTTGATCTTCTGGCCAAAGAGATGCGTTGATTGAAGTTAACTGTGTCCATAGACTATGCCGCAGATGATGTTGATGGGCCTGAATCAGAGCAAGGTAGCTTAAAAGCCTGTCTTAGCTCTGAGCAGCCAGATGTCTCAACATTTATCGAACCCTCACTAGACCCCATTGCTGCTCCTTGAACGAACTGAACCGACGAGGGAACTAGGGACAGGTGTAAGTGGGTTTTCCGTTCATTTTCAGTTCTGGGATCATTACACTGCTCACTAGAGTTTACACTATCCAAAGAGCTTTTCCTACGGTTATCGATTGTCAACAGCGGACAGTTTTGTCGAGTGTGACCAATTTTGAGACAATTGTTACAGACATCTTGTCTAGGGTTTTCGCAACCCACAAAGGAGTGTCCAGGAACACCACAGTTGTAACACGGCCTGGGGAATTCTTGGAGTCTGAAATCTATGAGGCTGCCGATAACGGTTCGGTTTTGTTCTCACCTGAACCCCATACTTATTATCGTACGATGTGGTTGGAGTTCTGTAGCCTGATAGTTCCAACTCTTCTTCCTGGCAGCTCCCTTTTTCGACTGTAGGCCCAATCACCCCCAACCTTTGTCTTCTCCTGGGCCTTTACTGTTTCTTGAGTCTGACAAGACTGTCCAGCTTCTTCGATGCACCTCGAGGCTTCATGCAGAGCGTTCAAAAGGATCTTCGTATGAGTATACCGGCCTAGAAAACCAGAGTTCGCAGTTCATCAGTTAGATAGTTTCTAATATTTGTCACTTGATCCTCTATGGATGGAGGACTCATCATGGTCAAATATTTTTGCTGAACCTTTAACACAAACTCCGTGAAATTTTCCCCGGGTTTCATCCTCAGTTTACCAATATCGTGAATTATTTGGTAATCTGTCATTGCACTACCAAAAGCCTTGCGGAATTCCATCTTGAATTGAGTATAAGAACCCCAGCGCTGGTAGTTGTTATCAAACCAGCGTGCTGGTGTCACTCGGAGTATGTACCCCATGGAACCCAGGACTTCGTCTTCTGTCCAGCCTTCACGGTGTGCTCTGCTCTCGACCGCATGCAGAAATTCTTCGACAGACATTCTATCTTGTGGAAAGATCAGGTTACCAAGCTTCAGACTTGATAAAAATATCTTTGCGCCTTCTTTCGTGCATAAAGTACCTGGTGCCTCTGTTCCAAATTTTGGTATGGACTTTTGGAACGGAGGTAGAGCCATCCCCGGCCCTGTGTATTGGCCTTGGGAGTCGTGTGGCCTGACCTTCGTCCAAAACTATCTCGGTTATGAAACGAAGAAGTCACCTCGTGCACCTGTCTGTTGTTGATTCTGGGAAAGGTGAAGCTGATTCAGTCGGTGATTGAGGAAAGTGATCCTTTCTGATAGAGGAATATTTTGCTCAGCCTCAGTCACTGTCTCTGTTATTCTCCGGTTGATTTCTCGGACCCGACGGATGAGCTGTTCCATCCCCCCTGCCAAACCTTGACCCGGAGGGAGCTAGGGTTGTACCCGTAGTTGACAGTCAGTAATGTTGAAATCAACTGGAGAATTTGACCATACAGGAATTGTCACGGCTGCCAATTCTGTTCATCAAATCACGTTGAGAATGAACCACATCCTCCAATATCTGCGACAGACGAGTAATGGCTGAGAATTTTCTTGATTTATAGTCCTCTGTTCAGTACTCATTCGACGTACTGTTTCTGTCGCTTGGTCTAAACGGTTAAAAAGTTCTTTGCATCTCAGGGGTAAATTAATTTCCTCTGAACGACGGTCCCCTGGTGGTGCAAAGTATTGGTTCCTGTTTTGGAAAGCGCCTCCAGCCGGAGTACTCTGTTGGAGTAACTCATTGTTGGCCTGTGAGGAACGCTGAACTGTTGAGTTATCGGAGACTCTGCTACTCATCGTAGTTGTGACTGTTGAAGTCGTAGTTGTAGCTGTTGACAACGTGTTGGTATTGATAGAAATATGTCTGTCGAGCCCGGGTTAGCCATGGAATTAATCCGGCCTTGCACATGGCCTGCAGACATTCTACGTCCCATCTAACTGTGTGTTTGCCATGTTTGAATAAGTCATTCTTATCTGATGTCTCTTTTCAATCTAATGAAATATAATAATAGGGATTAATAAAATTGTGAAAGACTACTTATTAATTTAAGTAGATTTTATAATAAATCTAGGTAAAATTTTTGTATTTGAAAATAATCCCCAAATTATTTTGAGTAGAGATAAAATTTCTACCTTGAAACTAAAATTTTACTAAAATTAATTTTTAAAAGAGACTTATGAAGAGATTAAATTATTTTACTTTTAGTCCACTTAAAATATTTAGCTAAATGACTCATTACTTGTAAACAAAATTTATTTCAAGAACTTTAATCTCTAACTTTATTTTCAGTTTTCACTTTTACCAATTTATCTTTTCTTAATCCCTCACTTATATTCGGTCTTTCTATCCTATTTTATTCTCAACTAAAATTTTCTAAATCCTTTCCTATAAAAATTTTTCCAACTACTTATTTCTTATTTACGACAAAAATTTTCTAATTTCCCATTCTCTGTGTCCGAATTTTTCAACTAACTTTATTTTTCTTCAAATCAAATTTTTCTCAGCAAATTTTTAACCCTTCCCAAACTTCTCAAGGGTTGTTAAATTGTTGGGCATAATGTAACGGGGTGGTTAGCCCTGTCCAATTGGTCACCCTTTCCTCTTTGAAAAGGGCGCCACTGGGATTTTATACTCGGTGTCCCAGAAACCGGGGAGCATGAGAAGGAAAGATCGGGTCGTGAGAAGTTGAGAAAGGCTGAAAAATTAATACTGAGAAACAATTATTAACAATTTAATTATTTATTCAATATAAACAATTTTATTTTAACAAAATTCCTTAATAATATTACCCTTAAAATTAACCTATCAATTACTTAATTGTGAGGACCTCTCACCTACGCAGGCACTTGCCAAAACTTATAACTAAATATCCTTAAATTCTTTCAACTATAGATCATTACGCATCTATCTTCTTAATTTCTTAACTCTACATAGACCATTACGCATCTATCCTTAATTTCCTAATTCAATCATAGACCATTACGCATCTAGATTCCTAATTTCTAAATTTAATCATAGACCATTACGCATCTAGATTCTTAATTTCTTAAACCCTCGTCCAACTGACGGAATAACAAACAACATGTTTTACCCAATAAAAACTTCTTAATTATTCAATTATCTGAACTAATTTCACATAAACAACCTCGTCTACCTGACGGAATACCATATAATCTTATTCAATTCCATATAAAATCATCCACCGGACGTTAACTTCATTTCTCAAATTTTCTTAAATAAAATTTTAACCAATTTTCCTTAAATAAATTTAATCTCCAGATTAACTAAATTTACCAAATTCACCAAATTTTTCTTATCGAATTTATCTAATAAATTATCCTTAATTCAATCAATTATTTAATAATTGATTTAGCACTTTTCTAACTTAAACAATTCAATTACATTTATCCACCGGCCTAAATTTAATTTTCCAAAACTTTACAATACTATCATAATCTACTAAATTTTACGCCAACACTTGTTTACTGCAAATAAAATTTACTACATTACATAATCACTAAAATTCTGTACTAGTTCACTTACTAAATTTTCTACTAATATTTTCAATTAATAAACTCTACTGAACTCATTACAGGATTTTACTAAATTTAATCTTCCTAGACAAAATTCTAAACATCAACTATTCGAATCCTAAGCGTCTCAATACAACTCTTAACTACATACATTCTAGAATGACCTTCACTGACTTAATTACGCATTTTCATTTCTTATTCAAATTTACTTTTCTTTATATCCCGAAAATTATTAACTAAATTAATTTTATTATAGCCAGCAGGCCTATAATAAATTACTGATTAAATTATCTACAGTAAATTCACAAATAAACTATTAATCTCATTCTTTTAAAATAAATATCCAATAACAAAACTAGCTAAAATGACCTTGGCGCATGAATCTCTAAAGTACAAAACTTTGCTAATATAAAAATGACCGCTCGAGAAATTAATTTAAATTATTTCAGCCTCTTAATTAAATTAATAATCAATTTTGGCCTAAATTAATCGAAAATACCTAGAGACTCAATTATTGTTTTATCCAACGACGACTGATACTCCGGTCCAACTTGGCTGGCTCCGCCGCTTGACGTCTTGTCGTCTCAAACCACTATGTTAACTTCCCGGTCAGGGCTTGTCCAATTCCAAATACCGTAATAAACTCCTCAGTAGTTGCTTTCTATCGTCGGCGTTCAAAACTGCACTCTCTTGACTTATCTAATCTCAACAAGGTCACTGATTCACAAAAGGCAAAAGGCCACTGGCTTCCAGAAGGGAAAAAGCCTCGATGTTTTTCGTGCTCGCTCTTTTATAACCCTCAGCTCAGGCTCTCGAACTTTCCTATTGTTACGCCCCGCTTCATTTTCCGGGAACAGTAGTGGGGAATCTTGATTAGCACGCCCGGTGACAAGTCGAAACTCTTGTCAAAAATCGAAAAGTAAGGGAAAACCCTCACCCAACGTGAGTCACTCATCGGGGTCGCTAATCACACAGCGAAGTACGATTCTCCCTGTTACAGATCAATAAAAATATTAATGAAAATTTACTTCTATCGAGATATTTAATTTTTTGGAGCAAGAGAGAAGTTTTCTCAAGATAAGAAAATTTACTTTTATCAAGAACTAAATTTTTTGGAGCAAGAGGCTGAATTTTCTCAAAACAACAAGATTTTTTTGACTTGAATAAATTTTCTTGGATCAAGATACTTATTTCTTTAAGAAGCAAGAAAATTAATTTTATTGGAATAAGTGAAATTTCTTGTGCCAAAAAAAATTTTTTTTTTCGCTCAAGAAAATAATTAGGAAGAAAAAAATTTTCTTGGCTCAAGTGAACCTTTTTTTTCTGTGGAGTACTTGAATTTAATCTGGAATTGATCCCAAATTAATCTAGAATAACTCCGCTAAAAAAACTTCGTATTCACTCTACATGCGAATTATTTAATTACTTTACTTCAAAACTCCGAGTAATGGGATTAAATTTTAATTTGGATTAAGATTAACTCCGAATTTATCCCGATTTTTTACGATGTATTTTTAATCACGTAAAATTAAATATTTCAAAACATAAGGTTATGTGAAATTTGATGAAGCTAAATTTTGTAGTTTTTATTTAACAATGTTAAATCATTTTTTTTCCTAATTCTTTACTATACTTATCGGCTAATTTTTATTTTTATTTCTAATTAATTTACAATGAATATATGTTAATAATATAAGCTCACAGATTTTTGGGTGATTGATTTTTTATATAAATAAACGATTGTCTAAATTTAAAGATTATTTCTTCATGCATCTACTCTCAGGTTAGGTTATCCCAATTGGATCCTACTACGAGCCCAGTTAGGAAAACCCATCGATGCCTTATTTACATTACGTTGGGAAAATTCTCTTCGGTCCCACACCGATCCCACTCGGGAAAACTTAGCAATTTTATTATTATTTTTCGTTGGGTTATCCCTCTTAGATCCCACACAGATCCCACTGGGGAAAATTTAGAAATTGTATTTTTTTTTTCCGTTGGGTTATCCCTCTTAGGTCCCACACAGGACCCTATTGGGAGAAACTGAATAAAAATTTTTAATTTTACGTTGGGATTTCCCATTTAGGTCCCACACAGGGCTCTATTGGGAAAAATTGAATGAAACTACTCATTTTTGTATTGGGATTTCCCATTTAGGTCCTACGCAGGGCCCTATCGGGAAAAACTGAATAAAAATTTTTATTTTTACGTTGGGATTGCCCGATTGGGGGCTAATTAGGCCCTTATAGGGATTTCCCAATTGGGCGTGCCTCTTTGGGACCCAATCAGGTCCAGATGTATACGCTGGGTAATCCCAAAGTAATTTCTAGTCGGGATGCTAATCCAATTAAATAGTCACTAATGAATTAAAAAAAATTATGAACGACCTTTTAAAATTCACATTTTGAACTGAAACTTTCAGAAAAATCTTTTTTTTCGGTCTATAAAATTATGACGTAACGAGAAAAAAAAATAAAAAAAAAAATTCGATTTTTGACGATTTTTGAAATTAAAAAAAATTTGGAGCGACCTCTTAAAATGTTTTTTTTAAGCTGTTCTTTGGAGAGAGCTCTTAATACATAAAAAAATAACATTTTTTCACTCGAGACTAAAAAAAAAAAAGAGTCAGTTTTTTTGCGCCAATCTACTGGTCAACGTATGAGCGTGACGCCACGCTCAATTATATTTTTTTTATTACATCGTCAATAATAATTAAAATTATTCACAAAAATTTGACTTTGTTCCTTGAACATTTTAGAATATATTAATAATTTTTTCAAACATCTTCGAAAACGTTAAATTGCTGAAAAAAATTTCTTAAAAAAATTCGCGGGGCTTTCCTCGTTGCTTGACCAGAGTCGTAAGTAGTTTTTTGTCCGCGGCGTTGCCAAAAACACCTTTAGTCTCTGCCTGTCAAACGTGTATGAACTGGCAAAACTGTACGCTCTATAAGCATAACGGTAAATCCCTCATCACTTGACCAAAGTCGTTAGGTCGCGCTTGTCAGTCTAGGCTTGAAAAATTTTCAAGGAATAATAAATGAGAATAAAATTATTTAAGGTAAACACATTAAAAATGATCAATTTCCTACTATGAAAAACTTAAAAATAAAATTCAAAAAAATTAAATTTAAAACTTGTAATGAAGCTTATCCTTTTGCAGCTACAAAACTAGGTCTGTAGCTGCTACAGGCTTTTCCTGTTGCAGCTACAAAACTAGGCCTGTAGCTGCTACAGGCTTTTCCTGTTGCAGCAACAAAACTAGGCCTGTAGCTGCTACAGGATTTTCCTGTTGCAGCTACAAAACTAGGCCTGTAGCTGCTACAGGCTTTTCCTGTTGCAGCTACAAAACTAGGCCTGTAGCTGCTACAGGAACACGCTACAGGCCTAAGACCTGTAGCAGCTACAGTTTTTTTTTTTCCGTGTATCAGTACATTTTTATTAAGATAAATAAAATTAATTGCATAAATTTAAAATATATAATATTATGAACTTATAAAATCAAATTAATGATATGTAACGTTCTGGATTTTCCGAACTTCTAAATTTATTACCAGGCCGACCGCTTTAGGTGATCGATAGATCCCAGGTGGGCCGCACAGATGATCTCTCTTACCATGATTTTTATTAATAAGATTATTTTTAATTTTTACTGATAGGAACAGGGTGGAACGCGAATAAGCGCTCGCCCCTGTAGAAATATTAGGAAATAGGGTGGAACGCTAAGAAGCGCTCGCCCCTATCAGAAATAATTAGTCAAGATTAACATTATAATATAAAAATTTAATGATACGAACAAGATTAGATAGAAGCCGGTGGACAAGGTCCGAGCTCGAAGAGCTCTCCCGGTCGACTGGCTTAGTTAATTATTTAATTATACAAAATGACCTGTAGCAGCCATTGTTGGGCTCAGGTTACACTTTGGGAACGTCGTCGAGGCCCGGATCCCATGCTGACGCGGGTATATTAACGTTTCGCGGGCCGCGATGACTTCTTATCGTCTAAAATTTCCGTTGCCTCGTTGCCAGTTCAACAACGAAGCAACGGATCTCCTTTGGAATGTAATTCCGAGAAATTCGTTTATTAAATTTAAATAAATTATTAATTTACAGTTTTTGCCAGAACGTCACAGATAGATAAAGATCATTTTTAGTTGAAAAAAAAAAATAATTTTAATTTATTGGCAAATTAAGATACGATAATATTAGAAATTTGACAGTTAAATAAAAGCATCGGTGAAACCAAATAAAACTTAGAATACAAAACATTTGAAAAATTTGACAAAATTTTTTGATAAACTTGATAGTTTCGTCAAAAAATTGGAGAAAAACGAGAAAATATTATGAATTATATTTTAAAGTTGAATAACTTCGAAACGCGTCGGTTTATCGAAAAATTATAAGAGATCTTTTTTGTAGAGCGTTTAATTTCATACAAGAAAATAATTGGGTCTAGCTTATTTGATAAACCATTAAAGAGTTATAAAATTCTAAACTCAAAACAACAAGCTTTTCCGTGTTAATCTTACGGGAAATTGAAATTTATTGTGCGAGAGTTCTTAATATCAATATTAAGGGCTGTGGCTTTCACAGGATTTTTTTTTCATCATTTCTAACAACATTTTCGATATGGTTAAGCAAAAAAAAATCATAGTCGATTTATTTGAATCAGCCTAATAATCATATATAAATATATATGATTAGGCGAATTCATTTTTTACCGGAATGAGTATACTAAGAATAAATTGATATTTTTTATATTATACCTCCTACAGTCTACATTCTTAAATAAGAAGTGCAAAGGAAAGATATTCCGTTAGACACCATATGCAAGTTATCTAACGACCAGGAATTCTTTATCTACGATCGTTTTGCTGATCAAAAAACAAATAGATTAAGTTTTTGTTGCGGAAATGCGGAAATAAAGTAGATCAAAATGAATAAATTTTTTGAACGTTTGCAGTAGAACGTGGAAATTTGGCTAAACTTTCGTTGCAGTCTGTAAGTATTTCAACTACACGGAAAAAATATCATATAAAAAATAACAATTGTAACATCGTAATTCAGGACTATAGTCTTTGAATATCTTAACGTCTAAGATTTCATATTTCGAAAATTACTACTTACTCATGAATTTTTACGATGCTATATAGTAAATTCTATTTCCGTAAGAGCAAGTGAATAAGGACGCATACTATTTGTTTTAATAAAATAGAGATAAAGTCCTGTAATTTGCGACGCTACCACCGAAAAATGAGCAACTACTGTATGGAGGGTCTTATTGTATGACTAAACAAAACTTCTGCACAGTAAAAAATTTTTCGTAAAATTTAACATAACATTTTGTGTAGATAATTTTTTTACACAAAATTTATGTTAATTCTACACATACTGTTTGTATTGATAAAATCAACATAATTGTATGTTAAAAGTAACACAAAAATATGTTAAAACTTTCATCGGCTGATTCTCAGATTTATACACACTTAAATGTTATCCATACTCTCTAAACATGAATTAGTGAAAATTAACTTGAATAAGTGAATATTCACTTATTCAAGTAAATTTTCACTAATTCATGTTTAGAGAGTAACACAAATAAAGTGTTGATTTTAACATTTTCGTTGTGTTACTCAGATCAGCTGTCAAATATGTGAGTTTTATTAATAACACCGGCACACAAAAAAAAAAAGTTGTCTGTACATCGGCCGCCACCTATCTACGGGCATGTTTTTCGACCCGCTAAACACGAATTTCAAGTAAGTTTAGGCCGTCTGGGCTTCAATTTCGAGTAAATTGCAAAAAACCCCAAAAAATAGCAAAAATTCGATTTTTTGGAAAGAAAAAAAATTTTGAGATCTAATACAAGCATAATTTTCATGTATTTCGATCTGTTAAATACTAATTTCGATCGTACTTTAATCATAAACCGTTTTAAATCGAAAAAAATTGGAAAAAGTCATCAAAAATTGCAGAAATCGAAGAAAATTGGAATTATCTTGGTATAAAAAATTTTGTCGACCTCAATTGCTGAAGATTTTCATGTAATTTAGTCTGCTTGATCTGATTCTGCAATAAATTTGGCCCATAGTCCCCTCAAACATTTATAAAATTGCAAAAAATCGATTAAATAGTAGAAAATTGCTGCTGAAAAAATGGAAAAATAATTATTGTAATATAAATATTAAGCTGTTCCATGTCAATTGACTTGTTTGTGGTGAACAAAGCTGTCAAAATGTCTCAGGTTAGCATTGTTAGAATTGAGAAAAAGTTTAAACAATTGAATTGTTGATATTTTCCCGCTCATGGAGGTAGCACTAAATAAGCACTTACTTATTGTGATATAAATAATAAGATGTTCCATGTTAATTAACTTGTTTGTGGTGTTCAAAACTGTCAATGTGTCAAGTCAGCATTGTTGGGATTATAAAAATATTTATTTATTTTTACTTCTGAAAATAGTTCTATAGAGGTGGGTTACACCTGTGCATAGAGACCAGAAGGAATACAAAAAGTTATACAATGTTTTACATAAAGTTATAGAAGGCATGTTCTATTGTACAAAGTATCAAGTATTAAACACATGCATAGTAACTTAAAATCTAAATTACTACAGTAAGACTGGATTTTATCCATATCCCTAACTTTTTACGCAAGATTTTTTTAGAAACACTTAACAGCTTCATATCATTAGGTAGAAAATTGAAATATTTTATTGCTACATAACAGGAATTCTTAGTACTTAATTTCTTATTTATTTTTGGGAGAGGGAGCTGTTTAGTTCGAGTATTTAAAGGTCTTTCAACATACTGATTTTTACAAAGTTCAAAATAATTGGTTAAAGCACTGACAACAAAATTTTCTTTGAGTTTTAGCGGGGCAGTTAGTTGATTATTAATGAATATTCTGTCTATTAATTTATTTTGTACATTAACAAGATATTTAACGGAGTTTTCATATGCTCCACCCCAAGCAATTATTCCATAATTAATTAAGCTATCAAACAACCCATAATATATTGTTTTCAATACAAGAGGTTGTATACAATGTTTCAACTTATAGTACAAATACAAGAAAAATTTAATTTTTTTTGCCAGTTCATTAGTATGAATGTTCCATTTCATGTTCTTATCAAAGATTATTCCAAGATATTTACAGCTATCTACTCTATTAATCTCTTTATTGCTCATAAATAGTTTGTATTTGTAAGGAACACTATCAATGTAACTACCAAAAGTAATATAATTTGTCTTATCTATATTCAGGGAAAGTTGATTACCCTTAAGCCAACAATCTATTTTATGTAACCATTCAGTTAAGAGTAAATTAGTATCATCCCAGCTATAACCACTACGTAATATAGCTGTGTCATCCGCATAAGAAACAATATTATTACTTGGAATTACATTAAAAATATCATCAATATACAGTATGAATAGTAAAGGGCCAAGAATGGTGCCTTGCGGTACACCAACCCTGACAGCCTTATATTCACTATATTTATATCACGTAATAATTACCGTAACTCCTATTCTTTCCCGCTTCACAGCATTATTTATATTTGTAAAAATGCTTACCGAATGATGGACGGTGTGGCTTAATGTATATAGAATAAGCGAAAGGAAATTTAGTATAAACCGGATAGCTCAAATGGTCGAGTAGCCGACATGTCTTCGGAAGGTTCTGGGTTCGAATCCCAGTCCGAGCTATCTAATAATTTTTTCTCGCATATTCTATAAACTCACATTAATATGATCATCTCCACATTCCTTTCTCAATCCTTTCCTACCAATATCCTGTTACGTGAATGTGGAACGCTTCACGTAATAATTACCGTAACTCCTATTCTTTCCCGCTTCACAGCATTATTTATATTTGTATATAAAATATTCAGTATATTTATTAACCTTTACACATTGTTGTCTGTCAGTAAGGTAATTTTTAAGTAGTTGATGAGGTAGGCCTCTTATACCTTTTCTCCACAGTTTATTTAGAAGCAGCTTGTGGTTGACAGTGTCAAATGCTTTTGCAAGATCTAAGAAGGCTAGTACCGTAGGTCTATTGGAATCAATATTATTATAGATAAAATTAGATGTAAAAGCCAGAGCATCATATTTAAACAATTCAATTGTTGATATTTTTTCGTTTATACTTGTAGCACTGAATAAGCACTTAATTATTGTTAAATAAATAATGAGCTTTTCTACGTTAATTGACTTGTTTGGGGTGTTCAAAGCTGTTATTGTGTCATGTAAGCATTGTTGGGATTATAAAAATATTTAAACAATTCAATTATTGATATTTCTTCGTTTATACTTGTAGCACTGATTGAGCACTTAATTATTGTTAAATAAATAATGAGCTGTTCCACGTCAGTTAACTTTTTTATGGTGTTCCAAGCTGTCAATGTGTCAGATCAGCATTGTTGGAATTCTAAAAATATTTAAACAATTCAATTGTTGATATTTTTTCGTTTATACTTGTAGCACTCAATGAGCACTTAATTATTGTTAAATAAATAATGAGCTGTTCCACGCCAGTTGACTTTTTTATGATGTTTAAAGCTGTCAATGTGTCAGGTTAGCATTGTTGGGATTATAAAAATATTAAAAAAATTTAATGGTTGATATTCCTCCATTTTCACTTATAGCACTAAATGAGCACTTAATTATTGTTAAATAAATAATGAGCTGTTCCACGCGAGTTGACTTTTTTATGGTGTTCCAAGCTGTCAATGTGTCAGGTCAGCATTGTAGGAATTCTAAAAATATTTAAACAATTCAATTATTGATATTTCTTCGTTTATACTCATAGCACTGAATGAGCACTTAATTATTGTTAAATAAATAATGAGCTGTTCCACGCCAGTTGACTTTTTTATGGTATTCCAAGCTGTCAATGTGTCAGGTCAGCATTGTAGGAATTCTAAAAATATTTAAACAATTCAATTGTTGATATTTCTTCGTTTATACTCATAGCACTGAATGAGCACTTAATTATTGTTAAATAAATAATGAGCTGTTCCACGCCAGTTGACTTTTTTATGATGTTTAAAGCTGTCAATGTGTCAGGTTAGCATTGTTGGGATTATAAAAATATTTAAAAAATTTAATGGTTGATATTCCTCCATTTTCACTTATAGCACTAAATGAGCACTTAATTATTGTTAAATAAATAATGAGCTGATCCACATCTTTTGATTTTTTTATGGTGTTCAAAGCTGTCAATGTGTCAGGTCAGCATTGTTGGGATTATAAAAATATTTAAACAATTAAATTGTTGATATTTTTTCATTTATACTTGTAGCACTGAATGAGCACTTAATGATTGTGAAATAAATAATGAGCTGTTCCACGCCAGTTGACTTTATTATGATGTTTAAAGCTGTCAATGTGTCAGGTTAGCATTGTTGGTATTATAAAAATATTTAAACAATTAAATTGTTGATATTTTTTCATTTATACTTGTAGCACTGAATGAGCACTTAATGATTGTGAAATAAATAATGAGCTGTTCCACGCCAGTTGACTTTATTATGATGTTTAAAGCTGTCAATGTGTCAGGTTAGCATTGTTGGTATTATAAAAATATATAAACAATTTAATTATTGATGTTTTATTGTTCCTATGTGTAGCACTTAATGAGCACTTAATTTTCTTTTTGTTTTTAAATCTCGTTAACCATGATAATTTATCTTATTCGATATTTTCATGTTCAGTTATTGTTTTTTCAGCATTGCTATTTACTAAAATAAAATAACATTTGTTCTAGATATCTCATCTACAGGCAATATAATTTCATGGTCGATCATGAACGCACTTTTTGAGCACTAATTGCTAATATCATTGTTGAGAACACTAGCATAGATCTACTATCATAATTGACCGTTACAATGATAGCTTTATCAAAAGCTACCATTTAATAGATTTTCTTTTTATTCTAAACAGCATTAAATTCGCGATTTCAGCACCAAAATTGCTCTAAATGAGCACTAAATTTTGAGCAAAAAATTTTCAAATTCCGCCGATTTGACACTGTCAGCTTTTTGGACGTGTACAATTTTACAGTTGTACACATGACCAACTGAACAAATAAAATTCCCTATTGTTAAAAATATGTACAACTAATAATATGTTTATTTGATTTTAATTCCAAAAATATAAATGGAAAAATTAACATTGCTATAAATGAAAATTTATAAATTTACTAGCTAATAAAAAATATCATTTGAATAAATGATTAATAATATAAGTGTATAAAAAAATAAATGATATATTTACTTAATGAACTTATGTATTTAAAAATATAGATCTGGATTTAAAAATACTATGATAATTATTTGAACAAAAGAAATTGCGGATAAATAATCGTAATGAATCAATGTAGATATGATTTTATGAATAAATGACATTATGATCATTAGTATTTTTGTGTATAAATAAACATTTGTAACCATGATGATCGGTACAATTGATAGCTGTCCGAATGGAGGTTTGAATAAATGAATTTCTATCCAAATAAATCGAGAAAAATGAACATCTGCATTAAAGTTAATCTGTAAAAATTGAAAATTACGTAAAAAATCAATTGTTAAATATTTTTTACTTAAACTATCTTAATAATTCTTAAGACTTTCGAATAAAAAAATAATTACGAAACATGCAACTTCTCTATTTTAAGTGCTTAGATATGGAATTAGCGGGAAGTTGCAGGGATGGCCTTTAGGGTCAACCGTTTTCTAGATTTTTTTTTATCACGTATACATAAATGAATAATGGATTCTACGAAATTCTACTCCCACAGAGAATTACGGGGGCCTTGATATGAGAAAAAAATAAATTAGTAAAACGGTTGACTCTACAGGCCATCTCTGTAACTTCCCGCTAATTTAAAATGCAAAGCGATCCAAATTTTAACCTGTTACGACGTTCTTGAGCTCTTTCAGCTCAAACATCTAGTTTAATAAAAAACTTTTTTCAAAATATTTAAGCAATACAATAACATTCGGACAAATCATTTGATTTTAGAACGCTTAGCAGCATTTAGCGTGGTCACGAGAGTTTTAACCAAATTCTTAAAAATAAATCGGTTCTGTTAATTAATCGGAAAATAATATCGAAAAACCATGTTTTGTTGATTTTTTTGAGTAGAAGAGCTGATTAGATTATAGAATTGATCGAAACAGAAGTTTGGAAGAATTCCAAAATAAAAACATTTTTTAAAAATTAAAAAACTGTTTTTCAAAAATTAAAAAATCCGAATTATTGAGGTTTTCTCAGAATCTACCTTTCTAATCCGGTTTCAACTTTGAGAATATCTAATTTTTGCAAGTCCCTTTCAGATTTTGCAAACCGCTTTTCGATCGGATACTACGTTAAAAAAATTTAAGATGTTTGAATGTTTACATTGAGACAAATTTTTCTCTAAATACCAAAAAATTTTACGAGAGCCATTGGAAAGTTTAGAGCCAGCTCTCAGAAATACCGTTTCTTGAGAGCGAACGTAATTTTTTCTTATTATTAGCTTTTTCTATAGAATATGTATTATGATGTGGAAGCGAAAACTTTCAAACTTTCAGTTTGAATTAATTTTATTTACTTACAATTTCCTTTATGCTTGTCCGGTGATGATCCGTGAGATTACCTCAGGTGCGGGTTGCAATAGATAATAACGGTAAGTAGAACCTAAATTATTAGAAATGCACTAAATCACCGTTTATTTCAATCTAAATACTTTTATTAACTTCAGACAACTATAAATTTTCACTTTAAAGTGAAATAGAAATTTCTATTAGTAAATGTAAAATAATAAGCCGTGTTTTAATAATTTTTCAATCCAATAAAAATTCTTATCCTTAACTTTGAATAGCTCTTAAATGAGTCGACTGAGCTAAAAATCATTTCCGACCTTTTTTGTATATCCTTAAATTTCTTACCAGTACATGTTTGATTCTCACTTGAAAATTATTCGTTTAAGTATATTGAAAATCCAAACAAAAAAAAACCAAATGCCCTGTGTCATTTAAATGGGAAATCGAAAATCACAAAGCGTCACTTCTTAACATTAATATTAAGAAATGAAACTTTACCAGAATTTTTTTTTTTCATCTTGGATGATATTTTCATGGTAGCTAAGGAAAAAAAATTATATGTTTTTATTGGCCCACCCTAGGCCACATAAATAAATTATCAACCAAACAACTTCCAAGACATCCTTATCCTATTTCTGATGTAAATTTTGTCTCTACTTTAACCATAAGATAAAAAGTTTCTTCACGTACAATTAACTTCTACTCATTCATAATCATTTTAATTGCCTCAACACATCTTTTTTCCTGACAGTTAATGATTACTCATTTTTTTTAATGTTTTCAGAGAATTGACGATCGTCAGCGTCTTTTTATAATTATTATTTCAACTTTCAAAAGTTTAGAAATGCATCATTAACTTGAAGCATTTGATCTAAATTAATTATTAATATTTACAGTATTTACAAGTAATTTTAAATAAAATTTAGTTGGTTAGAAAACTAATTATAATCTATTTCTTAGAGTAATTATATTATTGTATACTACTTATATGATAAATGTTGAGTGACAAGAACTAATTAAATGAGACCACTAACTTATATGAATAAATTAATTTTTTCTATGACTTGATCCCTGACAGATCCAGTTCATGGTTAAATATCATAATCGCGATGATTGACGTTAGATCTTCATGATATTAGGCTCTTTTACCGTTTATTACCACGAGTAAGGTGATTTTAAGTGAATCATCGCGATGACGATGTTTCACCGTAATTCAGATATGCCTAAGATATGAAATACTTAAATACTTAATAGGTAGAGATTATTATACGTTACAATTAAAATTACAAATAACCCTGATTAAGAAATCTAATTTGAAATGATTTAAAATGATTTGAAATATGAAGGTAATAATTTCAAATCATTTTTCTGAATCAGGGAATCTCGGTTTTTTGTATCTAAAAAATATTTTATATGATGACAAAAATAAGTTAAAGACGTTTGATTTATTGATATGTATGTACAGTTATATTATTTACATGATATATATATAGATGTATGAAGAAATTGAAGATTAACAATCATCATTAACAAAATACTACATACATTCTTACTGAATTACATAATTCATTGATATAATTGATAACATTTTTGGTCATGATAGTAAATATAATTGATAATACACCATACGGAAGAATAGATAGAAGAAAAACTGTAGGTGACTTTCAAAAAACTGTATTTTTCTTTATTAATTAAAAAAAATAACCTTGAACCGTAAAGTTTGTTATTTAACGAAGTGGACGACGTTAGATTTACGAGACAATCGTTTTGAAGCGATTATGCACAGTAAAAAATTTTTAGTATTTATGTTAAAAACGGTCTGTGTTAGAAATGATTATGTTGATTTTTTTATGTTAACTTGACACTTTTATTTGTGTTACATATTTTTTAACATAAAAAATATGTTAATACATCTCTTATAACACTTTTTGTGTGTTACTTAAAAATCAACACAAATTTTGTGTTGTCCAGCAAACGGTAACACAAAGCTTGTGTTATTAGGACGCGTCTTTTCTTGAGGTTACGCGGCAAACGGTTAGTTAGCGTTTCCATTACAATTGTTACTTTATTTTCGTTCGTTAAAGTCTCCATCTAATTTATTGGTATAATTATTTAAAATAAAGTTTTGACTAGAAGAAAAGAAATTTGTGAAGAAAAGAAATTTAGTGAAGATAACTACTGAAGAAAAAAATTTTTAATACAGTAAGTTGTAGCTTGCAATAATTACATAATATTTAATGCTTCCATATAACCTTACTTTTTCACATTATTCCTATAAAATAAAAAAATCTGTTTGTCACATTTTTATTAAAAAAAATCAAACATGTCAACCTTTGAATAATTTATATTTTTTTTTCTTTGAAAAAAAAAAAAAAAAAATTGAAATATAAAATTTAAAAGAAAAATTCAACTTCGAATTTTTATTTAGTAAAATTTCGTCTGAATTTTTTTGTTGACATTAGTTATATTTTTAATAAAAATTTTTTGTAGATGAATGATTATTCACTTGGAAACTTTGATTCTCAATCAAATGATTCTGAGAAAAAAAAGAATATTTTGTTCATTATGGAATTGAAGAGTGATAAAGTATGGACCAAATTACAATTACCCGTAATTCCAGCTGATTTTGATCAAAAAGGTTAATTTTCATCTTCGGAAAGGGTCAAAAATCTGTTTTTTTTTTGTGTTCGTTAATAAAGTTATTTATTATTACAGCTAGAGAAATATTTCCTCAATTACTCAACACGAAGTTCTATTTCACTGACTTGGATGGTGCGAGACTTGATGAGATTCTAATTGACTATGTTCTTTCCAAACCTACAGGGGTCACTTTAAAAATTAAAACTGTTGATAGTCAACCAAAAACCCGTAAGCTTTTTGAAATCGTTTTTTTTTTTTTGATCAGTTGACATCCTTTGAAAAAAAACCTACTCTTTTAAATGCTAAGAAACAAGAGATTGAAAATTTCCAGTTTAAAACTATTATTAAAAATCTTTTTTATGGTATTGATATTACAAATAAGTTTTTTACTGTTGGAAATAGTATCGAGTTCAGAGGAACTAAATTAATAATTAATAAATTTATTTGCACGTCTTTCGCAGATGATTTACCAGTTTTTAGTAAAACTTTAGCGTTCTTTAATAACGACTCCGAATATTTTATATGTGAATCTTGGAAAACTAAAAATATTCTACCGTCTTGTTTTGGTTACTCTATTGAACCATCATGTGAAACGTTTATTGTCAATGTGATGGATTTACCGTATACTAAAAGCTGGGAACTATATCAATATGCAAATACTTTAGTGATAATTACAAACTATTTTTTATAATTAAACAATATGTGATGATAATAATTAAGTTCTTATACTAACTCTACCAATAAATCTAATTTTGCAGTAAATATTGTGAATTTCTGTATTTTAAATTATTCACCTAATCTTCGTTTTCAATTAAAACCGGCATTAATATCAATTGTTATCAAAAAAACTTTCATTTTTTATGATATTGGACTGTTTATAGAAATTAGCGTTGATTAATTAACATTCATAAGTTAACATTTATTTTGTGTTACTGTTAACACTTAAATTGTGTTAGATTATTTGCTTTTCTCTAGAGTAAAATTCTGACACAAAATTTCTGTTAAAGATTTAACATATGTTTTTTGTGTTGAAATTCAACACAAATATTGTGTGGACCGTTTTTAACATAAAAATTATGTTAATTTTACACAAAATTTTTTATTGTGTGAAAAAATGAAAAAAAAATAAATAATAATTTGATATTTTTTTTAAAGTTTCATAGACTTAAAAATAATTTTTTTCCCGATTATTCATTAAAACAATCATGGGTCGGTTTTTCTTAAATAGACAATTTTAATAATAAATTTTTTGTTTCTTAAGTATAAATATAGCGGAAATAACAATTTGGACTTGAATATTTCGTATTTTTTGATTCTCTAGTTTTCTAAGACATTTAAGTATTGTTTTTAAAATTTTGAAACAATTTCAAGAAACTTGTTAAGTTGAAAAAAATTATGCTAATATTCAAAAAAATAATTTTGATAATACATCATTCAATTTGAGAAAAGAAAAATTTTTCATAGAAAAGATTCGATCTTTAGTCAAAGTACAAAAATTATATGTATATCCCTGATTAAAAAATCTAATTTGAAATGATTTAAAATGATTTGAAATGATTTAAATGCATCGGATTTGAATACTATATAGATATAAAATTAACATGAAGGTAATCATTTCAAATCATCTTTCTGAATCAGGGATAATATAGTTACATATCATCTATGTATAATTTTTAATAGTTATACCTAATTTGATTTGAATTAAATTGTATAAATTTGATCGAACATAATTATTCATTTGGTATTATATCTTCTAATATAGGTCGTTCCATGTCAATTTGACCAATTGGAATCGAGCACTTTTGATTTTTTATTTATTTATTTAAATTTAAATGCCAAAGCATACAGCCATATTGCAAAAATTTTATACAAAGGTAGGGTTTAGTACACGTAAATATATAATTTAAAGCATGATAACATAATTATGTAAACAAGAACATTTGATTTTACAACAGTAGTTTTGATTATAATTTTAATTTTAGCTTATATAGCGTTTCAAATAATTTATTTAAGTTTTCAAAAAACAGACAGTAAATTAAATTTTGAAAGTAACAAGGCTAAGTGAATCTGTGATTTCAGTCGGTAATTCTCTCCGGAGATCTCTGGACGTCGACGTATTGCAGCTACTATCAACGAATGTTCGTATGAAGTTGGAGAAATTAGAAATTCTAAACGTGACATTATTTAATTTAGCTGCCAATCTGTCCGAGCGTCTAACATCAGGAAATTCTTCAATGAATAGGTTTTTGAGAAATTTAAGTTTGTCAGAGCTCAACAGTTTATATGTAAAGCAGGCTAAGTAATATTATCTCTTTGATTTGATAGTTAGCCATTTTAGTGAACGCCTTAATGGAGTGATGTGCTCATTCCGTTTTAGGGTGAAAATTAACCTTCTACTAATATTTATTAAGCGCTGTAGTTTATAATCCAGTCTTTTCGATAAATCTATCAGGACTACTGAGCAATAGTCAATGATTGGGATGATTGTGGCAGTAACTTATAGTTTGCGAGTATAAGTGGAGAGTATACTCTTTCTGTGCTTCAGACTATTTAGTGTAGCATAGACCTTTCGAGCAATGTGTACAATATGGACATCTTAGGAAAGGTTTCTAGATAGATAGATACCTAGATGTTTAGTTGCGTTTACATATGGGATGACATTTCCATCCCCGGGAAAAAATCAGCATATATGATCGTGCTTGACCAAGCATGATAATACATGAGTCGTGTATGATCATCCACGATTGTGCTAGGTAATACTCAATTGTGTACTTTTAAATGTGCGTTATTTCGCATGGCCTGTCATGACTATGCATGATCATACACAACCGTACTCGACTGTACATGACTGTGTACCGTGAGAACTAAAAGGTCATGCATTCTATGAATGAATCTGCATGACGGAGTATGGTCTTGTTGTAACGCAGTGATCGTTACCCGGTAAATTCCCCTTTTTCGGAACTCAGTTATTTATCGACAGGTCACAGTGCGCTGTGATCTAAAGCCCTCGTTTGAAGCTAGTAAGAAAGGCCCAAGGTGGAAAAGCCGGCGTAATGGTAGTGGGAAGAGCAGAGAAAGCAACAAACGTAGAACGAAATTTGGTAAGATTCATTGTGACTGAGTAGCTCGACTGGACGACACGCAAATTTGTCCAAAAACATCCAGCTAAGGTAATTATTTTTATTCTGCTTGGCCAACGTGGAACGAAGCGATAACACTTTGTTAATTTAATACTTGCTAGGCCGAATGCCAGCTTGGTTAAATTAATTTTAATTTGTGATAATTTCTAATCCTGATTTGCGGTTACAGGTTATATAAATATCCAGGGAGCAAGTGATGGTGACCAGAGTTTTGCCGCCAAATTGAGAATACCTCACCGAGGGAAAATTCACGCTAGTACCCGAAGACGAGGAGTTGCAGCTCACCGTTGGAGTGCAGATAAAATTATAAGAACTCCAGATACAAATAACGAGTCTTAATTATTCTTCGGGACTGCGGCATCAACCAAGCCTCATGTCGGCTGAAGGTCACCGCCATTTCGTGCTCGGTCACAATCGTTAGTTTTTTTTAAGTATCAAATTAAGTATTAAATCTAGAATCAACTATAAAATAAATAATTAATAATACCAGGACCTGTTTCGGGTTAATAATTAATTTATTCAGGAAATTTAACTAGTCCACGTCAGGTTGTTAATTTTACACATAGGCCGTTCTGAGTTAATAGTACCAGGAAGACTTTTCGGTTTATTAATCTCAGATTTCCACGTCATGTGTAGAATTTATTTATTGGTAATCGTTAGTTAATGATTTGGCTTAAGCCAGAAAATTGAAATTGAGTAAATCGTCAAATTTAAATTATTTAAGTTAGGAATTTATTTAACATTAGAAAATCACGCGGTAAATTATTTGGCGCATTATTTAGTAATTTGCTATAATTTAAATAAGACTAGAGTCAGGAAATAATTACTAAAATCAATAATTGTATATTCAAATTATTTAGAAAAAATTAGAGAATAAAATATTTGTAAATTTTGTCCAAAAAATAAATTAGCAGTCCGTGCGACAAAGACGCAAGACCGAGAGAAAGAGTCGGCCATCTTGTCCTGCGCGAAAACGCTGAGTAGAGGACACTCAAGGTCGAGACTAAAGTTTTAGTTTATTTTTAAAATTAAATCTCTCGGCTTACGATGTAATATCTTTTGACAAAATTTCACGTTTACAATCAAAATAAAATTTAGTAAAATTTACCGCTTTCAAATGGATTAAATAATTTGGATTAAATTTTTTTTTTTTTTTTATTTGGAACTTACGCGTCAGTCTTCCGGCCTAGACACGTGGGACTTACATCCCTCCTTTACTGGACTATTTACAATACATTTACCTTCTCAGCGGCTGTGGCCGACGTACAATCTGCACCCGCATTTGCCTGTGCCCCGCCCCTTAGTACAGTGACCAAGGAAACCACAGAAACCTGGCCAGGGTACAGTCGGCAAAGGAGCAAACCTTGGAAATCACAGAAAAACTGCGACGCCAGGGCTCGAACCCACGCCTGAGCGATTGTTGTACGGGCAATTTAAGACAAACCGCTCGGCCACGCAGTCGCTCTAATTTGGATTAAATAAGAATAATTTGAACAATATTAGATTAAGGTAAAAGCCCCAATAGATGATCATGTACCAGTATATGATCACTCCATGTATTTGTATATGTATATTCACAAATATAGGTATACAAATACATGGAGTGATCATATACTGGTACGTGATCATCTATTGGAGCTTTTACCTTACTCAATTATCGGAATTTAAGTAATTAAAATGAAACTAAAATTAATGGATTAAAATTCATTTAGTAAATTCTCGGACATAACAATTAGGATTAATTCAAGATACGAAGAACTCTTGTTTTAAATAATTATTGTCGTAATATTAAGAACACAGCAGTAATTTAGTAATTAGAAAAAATGATAATTAGTAAATAAGAAATTGTTAATTAGGAACAATGCTGGAAATTGTGTTATTAGTCGGAACTACTTTGTTATAATATTGTTATTGGAATATAGCGTGGTTGTGTATGGGTAAAGAGACTATCTCGTTTTCATTGTATACTCTTCTGGCTTCGGGGTAGTTCTCTTAGAGTAGCGTGAAGTTTGAGGGACAGCGTGCACTGTGTAGACAGCGTGTGCAGTAATGTGAGGGTCCAGCGCAGTGACGTGAGGGTCCGTGAGACCATGTGAACTAAGTAGAGTAGCGTGAGGGTCCAGGGGACAGCGCGAAGTAGATAGAGTAGTGTGAGAGTCCAGTAGACAGTGGGCACTGCAGCCACGAGAGGGCCATGAGAGTGGGGTATGAGTGTGTAATTATTCTATGGAATTTTATTAATTATTATATTGGCCATTATTTCAATTGTAAAAAGGATTGGAAAATATATAATTTTGTAAAACGAATTTTTGTGTTTAAATTTTGGTTCCTTTCAGCAATCTCTCACGACCCTGACCTATTACTCCATGTTCTGGTCCAGTTTCTGGATACTGAGTCTAAAAATCCAGTGGCGCCCTGAATAAATAAAAAGGGGCGATCAAGGGAAACAAAACACCCCGTTTCATTGTATGGCCATACAAGAAACTTGTTTGATCAAGCTTGATCATGCATAAAGTCGTTTAACACAGTGAGGACTATCATGCATGACTGTACATGCCTTTGAACAGTCATACATAATTCGTGCTTGACCAAGCTCGATCAGGCATGACCATTTGTGATTGAATAGAATAAGTAAACATGAACCTGGTTGACTGCGTATGGCTTTGTACGATCATTCATGATCGGGCTTGGCCAAGCGTGGCCATGCACGATAACTTTTTCCGTGACCAAAATCAATACCTGATACACAGTAAAAAATTTTGCGTCATTGCGTCAAAAAACTTAGTGTTAAAAATTTTTGTGTTAAATATTCAACCCTTTTATGTGTAAATTTAACACTTATTATTTCAAATTAAGACAAAAATGTGCTAAATATTTAACATAAAAATTTTTAACACAAAATTTTTTGACGCAATGACGTAAAATTTTTTACTGTGTACGATACCATTATGAATTTGATTCGTAATGTTCTGAAAGATTGAAAATTCGATAAGAAAATTGTTGTTATGTTATAATTTTTTATATATTGACTGAAATTTTAAGTCTCTTTTCCCTCAAGTATGAATACTAAAAAAGTTATTCTTATTTGATTTTATGTATTACGAAAAAGTTCAATTTGTTTTACAACTAATAGTTTAAAAAAAAAGGGTTATTTCGGAATGATCATACAAAGCTATACATGATCAGGTAGGGTTATGCTCACTTATTTAGCTTAATTACAAATGGTCATACTTGATTGAGCTTGGTCAAGCTTGAATTATGCACGATCAGGCTTGATCAAGCAAGATTATTGTATGGTCATATAAGGCCATACTCCTTCATACAGGTTCATGCAAGACCTCTTAGTTCTCACAGTATACGCTTATACACGCACAGAAAAAAAAATTAACTTAAATCAAGTAAATTACTTTGAAAAATTTAATCTTTTTGGTTTGAGTTGAAAAATTCTTAGACTAAAAAATTTTTCTTGGTTTAAGTAAATTTTACTTGATTCAAGAATTTTTCGTCTTGATTTAAGACAATGAACTTCTTCAAAATTAATTTCTTGGTTCAAAAATTTTTCTCTTGATTGAAGTTAATTTTTAACGTCCCGCTAAGAAAATCGAAGATTTTCAAAAATTGGGAAGTTATTGGTTTTACCCCGTTTTGCAAAAATTGAGTTTTCATCAGATCTCGACGTTTGACGGTCACAGGAAGCTTCCCTGACTACTCCTGCGAGGTTCTCTCTATGTCTGTGTGTGTGTGTGCGTGTGCGTGCGCGCGCGCGTGTGTGTGTGTGTGTGTGTGTGTGTGTGTGTGTGTGTGTGTGTGTGTGTGTGTGTGAAAGTATGTGAACCACTTATAATTTTTGAACGGCTCATTCGATTTTATCACGGTCGGTGTCATTTGAAAGAGCTTGGCCAAACAGATTTCAAATATAATTTGGACCGATTCAAATTAGTAGATTTTGAGAAATCTTGAAGAAACTAAGAAAAAAATTTTTTCAAATGTGGTTTTTTTTGGATAACTTTTAAACGGCTCTACCGATCGATTCCAAAAACTAATCAGCTCTAGACAATAAAAAACCACGCCGATCGCCACCAAGCTGGTCGAAATCGGTTGATTCGTTCGAGAGATATCGTGAACGAAATATAACTAAAAAAAGTGTTTTTTCGGAATTATTCCGAAATTTTTGGTTTGATCAATTAAAACCTAAAAATTCTTTATGAAGCTGATAACACTGCGTCAAATGCCGTCAACCGCGTGAAAATCGGTTGATCCATTCTAAAGTTATTGCGGTTAGAAAATTCCAAAAACAATGTTCTATGAAACTTCTATCAGACTTTTGAGCTCGAAGAGCTCAAATGCATAGAAATACTATTTATGATAAATACTATCTCTTTGAGCTCAGCGAGCTCAAAATATCACATAAATTATATTTTGAGCTCAAAAATGTCAAAAACGTCATAAGTACAACTTTAAGTGCCCAGGTATGGAATTAGCGGGAAGTTGCAGGGATGGCCTTTAGGGTGAACCGTTTTACTAATTTTTTTTTAGTGCGGTCAAGTATGCCTTGTTTAAAAACTCCGATAGGATCTGATCAAAAGCGACAAAAGCCACTCAGAAATCAATAAATATTTATTGGTTTCTAAGTTGCTTTTGTCACTTTTGATGGGATCTTATTGGAGTTTTTCAACAGGTTGGTTGAGTACGATCACGCATAGTCACGCCTGATCGTGCACAATCACGCATGCTGAAAAATATATGATTGAGTGCGATCTTACACGATCATGCATTATTCATGCACGATCATATATAATTCATATATGATTATATCTGCTTCATACTTGATCAAGCATGATCACGTGTGTTGATTTTTTCCGAAGGAAATAAAAAATTAGAAAATTTGTTTTAAAAGTTATGCAATACCTATTCAAATTCTTACCATTCTCCGAAATTATCAGGTTTTTTTTAAATGAAAAGAAAAATGACTTGGTTTTGACACCTTATCAGATGACTGAATCGAACGTTTCGGACAGTGTCTCAGATAGCCTAACTGGTAGAGTCGGGCGCGCAACTTGATGAGCCGGGTTCGGGTCACGGTCTAGACTGTCCGTAGCATTATTTTTTATTTTATTGTCCGTGACAGTAGCGTAAAATTAGCGTGATTCGACAGTATATTGAGCGTACAGTGTCGGTCATAACGTCGTAGATTCACTTGCGTATGCACCGTATATATTCAATAAATTTATAATAGACATCGTTCACAACGGTATCCGATGCTGATTGACAAATCGCTCGGTAAGAACGAACTTTATACGGTAAAACGACCGTGAAAGAACCGTTAATCGAACATGCTTTCACCGTGTCGCCGGAACCGCCAGGGATATTCCAAACTACTATACTCATTAGAATCGTTAAGGATCTATTTCGAAGGGAAAGTTTTCGACAGTGAAAAAAATTATATTTTGTAAAATGAAAAATCGCAGAATTTTGAAAATTAAAGAAGAGAAATAATCAAATTCATGTTTTTTTTTTGGCTCAATTTTTCGTTCTATAATATTTCTAACTAATCTTATAAAATCCTGAAACTGCTAATAAGAAATTTTTTTCGTTTCCAGAATTAGGAATTTTTAAGAATTGAAAGAAAAATAATTTTTAACTCCCCACTAAGAAAACCAAAGATTTTCAAAAATCGGGAAGTTATTGTTTTCACCTCGTTTTGCAAAAATCGAGCTTTCATCAGATCTCGACTTTTTAAGGTCATAGGAAGCTCCCTGACTACCCTTGCGATGTTATCACTATGTCTGTGTGTGTGTGTGTGTGTGTGTGTGTGTGTGTGTGTGTGTGTGTGTGCGTGCGTGTGTATGTGTATGTGTGTGTGTGTGTGTGCGTGCGTGTGTATGTGTGTGTGTGTGTTTGTGTGTGTGTGTGTGTGTGTGTGTGTGTAAACCTCTTATAACTTTTTAACGGTTCGACTGATCGGATCGTAATAGGTGGCAATCCAAGGAGTATCATTGCCATTAAATTTCGTAAAAATTGGAATCGATTCAGTTCGCTAGATTTTGAGAAATCTCAAAATTAAAATTTTCAAAAAATCGTTTTTTGGAATAACTTCTAAAAGGCTCGACCGATCAATTTCAAAAACTAATCCGCCTTTAAGTTTGAAAAACCACGTCGATCGCCGCTAATCCGGTAAAAATCGGTTGATTCGTTCGAGAGATATCCTCGACGAAATATTTGGAAACAATTGTTTTTTTAACATCTCCGACATTTTTTGGAATAACTTTTAAACGGCTCTATCGATCAATTTCAAAAACCAATCAGCTATTAACATAAAAAAATGACGTCGATCGCCGTCAAGCCGATCAAAATCGGTCAATTCATTCAAGAGATATCGTGAACGAAAGAAAACCGAAAAAAGTGCTTTTTCGGAATTACTCCGAATTTCTTAGTTTTATCCATTTAAACTTAAAGATTCTTCATAAGGCTGAAGAAAATGCGTCGAATGCCGCCAACCGCGTGAAAATCGGTTGATTCACTCAAAAGTTATTGCGGTTTGAAAATTCAAAAAATGTTGCTCTATGAAACTTCATCAGAATTTTGAGCTCGAAAAGCTTAAAATAACATAGAAATCGGAGAGCTCAAAAACATCATTAGTGCTATTTCAAGCACATAGGTATGGACTTAGCGGGACGTTGTAGGGATGGCCTTCAGGGTCAATCATTTTTCTAATTTTTAACTTCCCGCTAAGAAAATTGAAAATTTTTAAAAATCGGGAAGTTATTGTTTTTACTCCGTTTTTCGATAATCGAGTTTTCATCAGATCTCGACGTTTTGAGGTTCTAGGAAGCTTTTCTGACTATTCCTGCGATGGTGTCCGTGCAGCTGTGTGTGTGTGTGTGTGTGTGTGTGTGTGTGTGTGTGTGTGTGTGTGTGTGTATGTAAACCTCTTATAAATTTTGAACGGTTCGGCCGATCGGATCGAAATAGGTGGCGATCCAAAGAGTATCGTTGTCATTAAATTTCGTGAGAAATTTGAATCGATTCGGTTCTCTAGATTCACTATTCGCTATGATTAACTTTACTTTTTGCAAGAAAAAATTTATTCATTAATTAAAAAATTCATCTTTGAAGATTAAAAAAAAAACAAATCTTGAAAAATTCAGGATCCTGAAAGGTCAGTTAAAGGTGTTATATAACAAGATTAATCTTAACAAAAATGTATAAAATTCATTTATAATTTATATTATTTATAATGTATAATTTACATTTTAAAAAAAATGTACATTGAGTGGAATTTCTTTAAAACTAAATCATTACTAATATTGTACTCAAGACACAATCACTATGATGACGAACGAAAAATATAATATGTAGTAAAAATCTTTTTAAGTATTGTGGCGGATCAGCGTAGTGGTTATCGTTCATGCTTCATGACTCAAGCGTCCCAGGTTCGAGTCTCGTCAAGAACCGGATGTCAAATGGTATTTTCCAGCGAAAGAAACAATCGATTACTACTAAATACTGAAAGACTAAAACCATGATGAACAGAAAAAATTTTTTGTTTAACTAAAATTTTTTTTATCGTTATAAAAATGCTTGGTCATGCATGATTGCTCATGAATATTTTCCAGGCATGGAAAAGAACGATCATGGTTCATCACATATGATCATGAATGATCATACAAGCTCTTACGTGGTAAATATACATGCATGATCATGCATGAAATTAACGCCTGCTCATACATGTTTATGCATGATGATTTTTTCCCGGGTCGATAATTACACAGCTCTACAAAAAAAAAGCTTTTATTTTGTTGCCCTGGATATCATTGCAAATTTTTACGTTTTCAAGTGCCCAGATTACGAATATATTCATGAAAGTTTGTAACGGGTTTTTATGCTGCTCAATTGGCCCCTTAAATTAAATTAATTAAAATAATAAACTAAACAAAATGAAATCTAATTAATAAACAAAAGGGCGCCACCAGGATTTTTAATCACGGTTCCTTGAACCGGAACCAGATCTGAGAGCTTATCTTACAGGGAGAGAGAATGGAGGAAGGTGATCTGAAATAAATAAATTTTTAATTAACAACAGTACCAAAAATTTATTAACAACAAAATTAACAAGTTATGCACTCACACACACACACACACACACACACACACACACACACACACACACACACACACACACACACACACACACACACACACACACACACACACACACACACACACACACACACACACACTCGGGGCAGAAGAGATACTGCTACCGGGCGCGTCTCCCCGAGCGGATGGGAGAACGCTCGCTGTCCTTGGATGACACTTAATCTCTTAGTTGATGAGGTACAGCGGGTAGGAGCCAAGCAAAATAACCAAACAAAATAAGCTCCCGTGGACAAAACTCCCCTTTAATGGGTTGGTCACACTAACTGACCTAGCAAGACGATTGGTTCCTGCTGTAACTCACTGGGAGTGTCCGGAACCTGTATCGTAGTTTCCGACGATGCAGGCCACGGCTGATGTGAGCTTGCTCTGCCGAGGTGAAAGTTGCAGCAGTGGATCAGGAGCCAGCCACTTCGGGCCTTGATCAGGAAGTACGCAGTGAGTGTTAGAGATCGGAATCTTCACCGCTCCGAGCGAGTCTAGTCCGTCCGTGTATTCCGGGACTGGCTAAGTGTCGGCTAGGCCTCAGGGAACTGGGGTAGGAGTACTATCTCCGAGGGTACACCCGTTCCTAGTTATGGCAACCCGCTCCACTCCGTACGATGCGCTGGTAAATCAAAAAAGTATGAGTACGTTACAGGAAACAAACATGAATAGAAACGGGCTTCATGCTCAACAAGCAGCGATTGAAGCAAGCGCTGACATGAAGAGAACGCAAGCGTTGGAGCGCCTTGAGAAGCTGACCATTGAGCTGCAAGAGTTTGTCCAAACTAAGGTCAATATCCACAAGGAGATAAAGACCAAGACAACCGGTGTAGTCAATGCTCTTGGAAGATTCAAGAAACTGGACGAAGAATGGCGCTCATCATTACACCGCACCCCTTGTGCTACATCGGAGAGAAACAGTCAAGTGGTTGTTGAAGAAGCGATGGACACTGGAGCCGAAGGTGACGGAGAATCAGTCGCTGAAGAAGAAAGTGAAACTATCACAACGGCAGAGACTGAATCCTTTGACCAAGACGGCCGCATCCTGAGGAAGTTGAAAAGAAAAATTCGTTCTCCCGAAGGCGGAGCTTTTCATACTCCCAAGAAGCTGAAAGACGTTGGACCTGGTCATCCCATCAAGAAGCAGGAAGTGGTTAAGGATCTTCCACAAAACTCTTGTGAACAGAACAAGAAGCCAGGCTGGGAAAAGGTGCAGTCCAGAAAGGACAAGAAGAAGGAGCGCAAGAAACTGCTCCCAGAAAACCTCTGGTGCCTCCACCGAAGCCGAACCAGAAGCCAAGAAGAACAGCAACGAGACCGGAGGCACTTATTATCCGTCCAGCGAACAAAGATAAGTATTCTGAAATACTTACACGGATCAAGGCGGACGTTCGCCCAGATCAGGTCCGCAACACAGTCGAGAAGATACGCAGGACCGCGACAGGGAACATCCTCATCACGCTGTCGAAAGGCAGTAGTGATAGAGGTAAAGACCTGCAGAAGACTATCGCGGGAATACTTAAGGAGGACGCAAATGTCATTAGTACAGGACCTGAAGAAGACCTGGAAATTCGCGATATTGACGATACTACAACTAAAGATGACATTCTAACAGCTTTACAAGAGGCAGCTGGAAACGATTGTGGTATAACAGTAGAGGCCATTAAAATTCGTAAGGTCTTACGTAGCAGAACACAAATTGCGTCGGTGACTCTGGCAGCAACGGTAGCGCAGAAAGTGGTAGGAGAACACGGTAAGATTAGGATCGGCTGGACCAATTGTCGTATTAGAACAGTACTAAGACCAGTCCGATGTTATAAATGCTGGCATTTTGGACACCGTGCGGTTCAGTGCACAAGTAAAGTCGACCGCTCCAAACTTTGCATTAAATGTGGAGAAGAGGGACACAAAATCGCCGAATGTAATAAGCCTGCTAAATGCGCACTGTGTGCGGATCAATCCGGTACAGAGAATAACGCCCATCATGCCGGCACAAGCAGATGCCCAGTATACCAAGAGGCACTCAAGAAGATAACTGATAAACGAAAATGAGAATACTGCAGCTAAACATCAATCACTGTGAAGCGGCACATGATTTGCTCATGCAGACAGTACGTGAACAGAAGCTTGACCTTGTGCTTATATCGGAACCGTATAAACACCTCGGCGGCCAACCATGGGAAACTGACTGCACCAAAATAGCTGTCATATGGTCCTGTCGCAAGCTTCCCTTCCAGAGTGTCGTTAACAATGGCAGCGCCGGCTTTGTAGCAGCATCGGTAGATGGCATCCGCTTTTACAGCTGCTACACACCACCTAGCCTCACTATTGTTGAATTCATGGACTTTCTGGATCGACTGACGGAGGACGCGAAGCAGTACTACCCAGTGGCAATAGCTGGAGACTTCAACGCCTGGGCAGTGGAATGGGGCAGCAAACACACCAACGCTCGAGGTAAAGAACTACTGGAAGCTTTTTCTACGTTAGATGTAGTATTGTTAAACAGCGGCGATGCGCCGACGTACACTAAAGGAGACGCAAGTTCTATTGTGGATCTTACTTTTGTCAGCAGCAGCCTCATCAGAGGAAACTACGACTGGAAGGTGATGGAGATCTACACGGCCAGCGATCACAATGCGATTCTCTGGGAAGTATCAAAGGACCAGAATCCTAGAAGACCGGCTAAGAAACTTGACATCGTTGGGTGGAAGGTGAAATCCTTTGACCCAGGTGCTCTAGTAGCTGCCCTAAATAGTGAACCGCTTACTACTGGATCTGCAGAAGAAATGACCAAGGACTTGATGAAGAGAGTGACCCAGGCTTGCGACACCTGCATGCCTCGTAAACGGGGCATGAACCAAAGACCTTCGGTGCACTGGTGGAACGAACACATCAGCTTCCTACGGAAAGAGTGTCTCAAGAAAAGAAGAATATCTCAGCGTGGTTATCGGCGGCCTGACTCAGCGGAACTAGTCGCAGAATACAAGAAAGCTCGTCGAGACTTAAACAAAGCCATCAAGGATAGCAAGAAGAACTGCTGGAAAGAGCTAATCAACGAGGTGGACAAAGACTTGTGGGGCAGACCTTACAAGGTAGTCATGGCAAACTTGAAATACCAGCCAATGCCGTCTCCTACGTGTCCTCAACTCCTACAGAAGATCGTGACTGCACTGTTTCCACGACAGCGCGTTTTCAACTACCTGTTGACACAAGACGAACTGAATGATATCCCACCTGTGACGAAAGAAGAACTGATGGAAGCTTGTAACCGCGTCGGGAATAATAAAGCGCCGGGATTGGACGGAATCCCTAATATTGCCTTGAAAACATCTATTAAAAGCAGCGACAGCGTTATTCCTCGATGTCTACAACATCTGCTTGAAGGAAGGGATTTTTCCTCGGAAGTGGAAACAACAACGGCTGGTACTACTTCCTAAAGGAAAAAGCCACCGGAAGAACCGTCATCTTATCGTCCACTCTGCATGTTGGATACAGCCGGTAAGATACTCGAACGTATAATCCACCAAAGGATAGAAGCAGTTGTCGATCCACTATTAGCAGACAATCAGTACGGATTTCGAAAAGGACGATCAACCCTGGACGCAATCAACCTGGTTGTCGGTATAGCCAAAGACGCAATCGCCGGTACCAGATGGAAGGGTGGAACGAAGAAATATTGTCTGGTGGCAACCCTAGACATTAAAAATGCCTTCAACTCCGCCAACTGGGATCGCATCATGCAAGCTCTTCAAGAGATGAACGTACCAGGATATCTACGAAGGATAGTCGCTAGCTACTTCACGAATAGAGTCCTTAGATATGACACGAAGAATGGTCCAAAGGAGTATGATGTTACTGGAGGCGTCCCGCAGGGTTCTGTTCTCGGTCCACTTCTCTGGAATATCATGTACAACGGATTGCTGAGACTGAAACTACCAAGAAATGTCAAACTGGTAGCGTACGCGGACGACGTAGCCGTAGTAATCGTCGCCAAGCATCTTGATGAGATAAAACATATGTTCGCTATCACCTTTGAGCGAATTAACCAGTGGATGGACACAGTAAATTTACAACTGGCTAAACAGAAGACCGAGGCTGTACTTATCACTAGCAGAAAAGTGGTGGAAACGATCAATCTAAACGTCGGAGACCAAGAAATCACATCCCAACCATTCATTCGATATCTGGGAGTGATGCTCGATGCCCGACTTAACTTTAAACAACAAGTTGAACACGTGACCACCAAAGCATCAGCAGTAGTAGCCAACCTAGTACGATTGATGCCCAACATCGGTGGCCCGAAGCAGACAAGGAGGTTATTGCTATCATCAGTAGTTACATCGGTCCTCACGTATGGGATATCCATTTGGTCCGACGCACTTGAGACCCAAGAATCATGGAGGAAAGCATGTCCGGTTTACCGACTGAGCGCGCTAAGAGTAGCCAGCGCCTTCCGAACAATATCAGAGGAAGCAGTGTGCGTCATTTCTGGAACTCTGCCGCTTAGAGTCTTAGCTAAAGAAAGACGGGCCCTTTACCATCGAAAGAGGTCAACTACACTGAGCGCTGAAGAACTAAGAACAGAAGAACGGCAGCACAGCATCTCGCGATGGCAACTTGAGTGGGACGCCGCAGGAAAAGGAAGATGGACACACCGCCTCATACCAAAGATCGACGTTTGGCTGAGCCGAAACCATGGTGAAGTCAACTATTACCTAACGCAGATGTTGTCAGGACATGGGTGCTTTCGAGAGTATCTGCACCGCTTTAAGCACGACGATTCTCCGGAGTGCCCGTCTTGTCCAGGGGTTATTGAGGACGCAAGGCACGTTTTCTTTGTGTGTCCACGTTTCGATCCTCAGCGTGAGGAGTTAGAGAGGATCCTGAACTGGAGAATCCAACCAGAGACAATAGTAGATGCAATGTTGTCGAATCAAACTGCTTGGAACGCTACAAGCACTTTTGCCACAGAAGTGCTTACAGAGCTGCGTTCCATTGAAAGAAAAAGAGCAAATGACAGAAACTAGAAGGAAGGAAAAATAACACCTTAGCCACCAGAAGGAATAGCGGTAGCTGGATCCTCCCCTCACGAAGTAATGCCTGACGGCGGTTTCCATGAGGGATTAGAGGAAAGAAGAAAAGGGGTTTAGGGTTTAGTGGGTAGGGGCGTTAGGGTCGAGTTTTAGTATGACACTGCGTCGAGTCGCCACATATCCAGGCCAAACAACTATGCCTGGAATCCGTAAGAAGGATTCCCCCCCCTAAGATGAAAAATTAAAAAAACACACACACACACACACACACACACACACACACACACACACACACACACACACACACACACACATACACACACACACACACACACACACACACACACACACACTATAATCAACTTAAAACTACAGCCTAACTGTCGGCTTACCAGATCCAAAATTCACTCTGCACAAAGACCGCAGTGTGACAGAGGTTGTTTATAGCCTAACTGGCGGCTATCCAGAGTAAAATCACCCAAACTTAACCATTAACTTATTCCTAACTTTTGACTATCAACGAACACCTCGCACAAAGACCGCAGTGCACAAGGGCCCCCCAATAGCGCACCGCAACAGAAGTAACAGCCTAGTGACTGTAACGTAAGCCAAGAAACCCCTGTAGCTCACCCATTTAACCCGTACTCACACACACACATAACCCACGCGTCTTCACACACACTGATTTTACTTTTATTTTTATTTATAAAAAATTATAAAAGTTATAACATAAATTTAATATCAGAAAATTATTACATTAAATTTTTACTTAAATATTTCAGTCATTAGCTAGCAATTAAATCATAAAACATTTTCACGACTAATAAATTTAATTCCCAAAATCCAAACTAAAAACCGACGCCTAAATTTATTCCAAATCAATCACGAGTTTAATACTCAACATTAAATAAATTACTAGGAACATTAGACGCATCAATTTTTCCCATTTCAACTCGTAATTTTATTATTAATATAAAATTAATTCTTGTAAAAATTTCATCAAATAATTTTAACTAAAATTCCCGGATTTAATATCCACACTGTTAAATATTTTCTAAGAATTTTATCAAATGATGATATTAAATTAATAAATAAAATTTCCAGAACTTTAAGTTTAGTATAAAAATAACCCCGTGGAATTTTCCGATTAAATAAATAATTATTAAATAATTTATCTCAATATAAAAATAAATTAACGAAAATTATCCACGGGTAAATCAGTCTCAATTACGTCGAAATCTCAGTAAATTAATTCTCAATAAATAATATAATGTTAAATAATTATTTCCTTGTAATAAATAATATTAATTAATAATAATTCAATTGTTCTTAATAATAAATTATCACGTGAAATAATCAGTAAAGAATTTGCGCGCTCAAAATGGACGCCGATGTTCGTTAGTGCGTAGTTACTTTGAGGTACAAGTTAACTGCGTTGTAAAATTCGACCGACGCTTGCCTGATCCGTGAGAAGACAAAGGAACTTTTTCGAAGAATTTAATTCTCGGTTTTATTTTATTAAATAAATGCAACTAAACCGATCTTTCAGATGTTAAAAATTATTAATAATTAATCGAGTAAATTAATAAAATAAATTCTCACGACAATTAACACCGCGAGGTCCTTCTCTGTTGATAATCTCCAATAAGATCCCATCAAAAGCAACAAAAGCCACTTAGAAACCAATAAAATTTATGGGTTTCTAAGTGGCTTTTGTCGCTTTTGATGGGATTCTATTGGTAATTTTAAACAGGGTTGAGCAGTCCTCGGGTATAAACCCCCTTGAGGGACGCTCAACGGTAACTAACGAATAAAATTTAATTGCAATTAAATAATTTTTGAATTATTATTAATTAATAAATGATGGATAATTAATCAGAGGAGAAGTAAACCGAGTATAAACCCCGTGGTCCACTCCTAGCCCACAGAGTAATTATTGATACCTTTTGAATATATGACGATCTAACTCACTACTCGAGATTGAAGTCTTAGATGTTGTTGGCTTCTTACGTCTGGTAACTACTCCGGGGATCGGTCCCTCTTGATTACTGTGACACACTGTCTGGCGGTTACACTACTTCTCCCTGTCACAACGCATGGCTCACCTATATAATATCCCCCAAAATATCCCCTCCTACTCTCTCTTTAGGCCCGAAGATCGAGACGCACCAGTGCTCGTCGAACAATTATCGATGTCTGGCGACATCGATTCAGGGTAATTTTACCCTGTTACAAGTTCTCAATGTGCTCGTATATTAATGATTTTTGCATATCTTATATTTTGAACAATTATCGGCTTGTTAAAAATAAAATTTCATTTTCCAGTCATGATTAGGCTTCTGCGCAACTTTTTCGCGCATACAAACATCACGTGATCTCCACTCTTAGACCCCTTGCTCCACAGGACAGCTGAGGTCTCAGTTATTTGACAATATTGAAGTACTTACACGTGAATCTGGATAAGTTGCCATGGATTAATATTTTGTTTCAATTACTGAATGTCCATTCTAATATATTTGTCTTGTCTTGTAAAATATGAGTTTGTCACGAAGAAAGTATAAATATTAAAGTGTAAAAAAACAAAAAAGAAATATCACAGACTTTGTCAAAGAGACTTATGTTGAATAGTGCAAGCTTCTTTGTTTGGAACGCACTTGACTGGACACTAGCGCTCTCTCTCTAACGCATAAAAGGACGTTATTTTAATTAATAATTAATTATCTATGCGGTTAATTTAAAAATGGCTAAGGACTTTTCGTCTCAGAATTATTTTGTTTATCAGATGCTAGAATGGCGTCCGTTACTTCTGGGACACTCTGGGGCATTTCATGCCAAATCACTGAGGTTTTGACCCGACCCCCTTCGATTTCGCTGAAACTTTTTTATCATTTTCTATCCTACCAAAGACATTTTTCTGAATTTTTCACCCAACCCAAAAAAAGTTACGAGTTTTTAAAAAAAACCGCTCTTTTTTTTTTAATTGCTACAACTTTTCCACAAATTGACCTTTCGGCACTTTTTTTTTAAGCTTTTATTTTTAAATGTAGTTTTTAGAAAAAAATACAAAAAATTTTTGGGAAGTCACGATATATCAAATATTTCAATTTTTTCAACAAAACCGTCATTTTTTCGAAGTCTGAAAACTTCGATTCTCAATTTTTTTGTCTCAAAAAAAACTTCAACTAAGACAGTATTTAACCCCGCTATTCTCATTTTGTGCCGACTTTCCTTTCTATTTTTTTTTTCCGATTGAAAATAAAAAAATTTCTAAGTTTGGCTTATTTTTTATGACTTTGCACTGAGGTTTTTTTGGATTGTTTTTAAAAGCTCAGAAGTTGAATAAAATTGGATAAAAACAATCGTAAAGTGTATTAGGGGCAACGATTAAATTATTTTATTAAAGTATCGTTTTTACATTGTTAAAAATCTAAATATTTTAATAATTTTCCTCGATTTAGCGATTGTTTTTTCGACTTCTTAACCGTACTATGTTGTGTCGATTCATCCGACGAAGAAAAAGACTTAATTTTTACCACAGAATTTAATAATGGTGTAATTTGATGAATTTTTTGTATCGCTGTGATTTACTGTGATTGGTGCAAACTTATCTAGAGAGGATGTGATGAGTTGATGCGGTGTGAGACTAGGTAATTTGGGTCGGAGTCTTCTTTAATGACGTTGGAACGCACTAGTTTTTGATTGAGGTCAATCGACAGGCTCGTGTGGTCGCAACGTCTAAAATCATGGTATTTGGCGGTTTTATCCCAGCCAACAATATGACCTCTTTAAGATTTGGTTACCACATTAAACTGATCTTAAAGATTCCGTAAGATCATATTGCTGGCTAGAATCATGTTTTACAGTTAATTTAAGTTTATAGTTGCAGAATAAATAGTCATGTCCACCCAGAAAAGGAGCTGAAGACTTCGAGAAGTTTCTGAGTTTATCATTGATATCGATAATGATCACATCCAACCAGAAATTAACAGGAGTTGTGTGAAACGTAGGACTAAAGGGTATACAGTGAAGTCCAGATTTAGCAATGAAGGACTTGAGATGATTAGCCAAGCAGTTAGATTTTAAGAGATTATAATTTAAATCACCCATGATAAGAATATTTTTATAAAGTGGGTAGCACTTGCTGAATTCTACGAAGAAGTTGTCAAGATAATGACCCTGAGGCTATCAGTAGATAAATGAGAGCAGTATATGAGAATCAGTCGAAAGAGTAACATCAACCATCATGAGTTCTGGATGATTTATATTTTGAACAGAGGAGTACAGTAGTTTTGACTTTGAAGATTTATGGATGAAACAGGCAACACCACCATCTCTAATGTATTAGCCACTCATGTTTACAAGTCCACGATCACGGACTCAAATCAATCGCGGAGTTTCTAGGGTCTATCAATTATAAGCATCAATTGTTCGAAAACGATGCTTATAATTCTTGCTCACATTGCATATTTATGGTCTTCAGTAGTAATACTTTAGAAAATAATAGCGATGCCAAGGGTTTCACTTGAATTTAAAAATTCATTATCAAAATAAATATAATTTATTTAATGCCGTGAAATGGACGGCGGAGTTCCTAGGGTCCACCAGCAGAATCAAATATTCTTTGAGAGAAGTATGCATATCAAGGTTTAGCCATGTTTCTACAGTGATAATCCAGGTTACAAATCATTGACTAATGCTCCAAACTGAGCTATATGAACTAAATAACTATTTATGTTTAGACTAAGAGTATTCATTGATGTAATATTACCATTTGGTTGGTTTGATAACTGCTACGAGAGTTTGCTCAGATCTTCTTCAGTGCGTAAAAGTATTTTTAGCAAGTCATCATCTTTTTTAGCATAGATATTTCTTCTGTAGGAACAGACATACTTGATTTTAAACTGTTTAGCTATTGCTTTGTATTTGGTGAAAATTTGTAAAAATTTTAAATATCGACCTGAAGAAATTCATTGAGATATATCCGATTTTGATGAAATTTGGGGAGAAGTTGTCATTAATCTCAAAACAAAGTTCTACTAAAGGAAAAAAATTAAGGTAGTTCTTTCCTAACCTATAGTTTATGGTACTGCTGTCTTTTTCATTCGCTAGTGTCACCTCTCTTACGGGGTATCGCTCACATACTTCCACGCATGACTTTATTTGTTTACTAGTTTATCAATGATTTCTCAAAAACTATGTGGTAGGGAATTCCAGAATTTTATAGGGTAATTATACATGCATGAATCTAAATAATATTAGTTTTTCGTGAAATTCTTAAAATTTCTTCAATACAAAAATAATAAAACTTCGCGATTTTCTCTCTCTTTCGGTTAGACGTGGTAAATCGTGCCTAAATTTTAACAGCGTGTGTATTATGTATTTAAATACTTCTATACGGAGTTTGGGAGATTTCTTGAATTTTTGCTTTTTGGGCCAAACTACAATTTTTTTCAAATTTACTTTTTAAGTATTTCAAAAACTATCATAGCTACAAAATAGCGCTTGAGTGTTGGTATTAAACAGAATACTCAGAGCTACTGAAAAAAAATATTTCGAACGAAAATTTTGAATTCTTCAAAATCGTCAAAATTGACTATCAACATTCAATTTTTTATGTAATAACTTGGACTGATTTTTGAAGATCTCGAGATTTTTGGCACTGTTTTTTACCACCCTGCTAAGAAAATTGAAAATTTTCGAAAATAGGGAGTTTATTGGTTTTAGCCCATTTTTCGAAAATCGAGTTTTCATCAGATCTCGACGTTTTGAGGTCCTAGGAAGCTTCCCCGACGATTTTTGCTCTTCGAATTTTCGAAAATTTTTAATTTTTTCAGCGGGAAGTTAAAAATTGATATTTTCATCAACTTATTTACGTTGAGAAATTAACATCCCTTAAACCTATTTAGCATCAATACCTGGAAAGGAAGTGAAAAGAAGACCAATAATACCATACATTATGTGTTAAGCTTGGTTTCAAGAATATTCCCAACGAAATCAGTTATTTTACATTCTTTTTAAAATGTTAAGTACACATTGTCATTACGTTATATAAGTATCCTGTACATAGTATAATTTTTTTTAAGGTCCTTGCAGCTCTGAATTTATGAAACCTTATTTGACCTTGACCTGTCGAGAGTAAAACACAACCTCAACTCCTTAGCGGTATGAGGGATGCAATATTTACTATTTAAGTTAGCATATTTAATACGAGGACCGTATCTCCGTGCAGTAGCGATGGTTTTAATCAATAATAATTGTAATTTTTTTACGATCAATCCGAAAAACTAAAATTCACTAATTGAAAATATAACGAATGGTGCAAAAAAAAAAAATGAGAGAAACGGTTAACCCTACAGGCCATGCCTACAACTTCCTGCTAATTTTAAATACAATGCGTTCTAAGATTCTATCTATTACGATGTTTTTGAGCTCTTCGACCTCAAAATAGGATTTCACAGATATTTTGATTTCCCGCAAGTTCCAAGTGAGATCCCTGTTTAAAAATATTGATTGAAAAGAATTGAAAATGATGAAATTCGAATTCTTTTCAATCATTTCAATTCTTTTGTTTGTATATATAGATATACAGTTTGCATGGAGTGACCGCTTTTCAATTCTTTTCAATCAGTATTTTTAACCAGGGATCTGTTATATGCATTTGAACTCTTCGGGTTTCTAAGTATAGTTTGTATTCAGTAAAATACTTTTTTGAATTTATATGAACTGCAATAACTTTCGGAAAAATCAACTGATTTTGATGTGCTTCCCGCTAATTTCATACCAAGGTGATTAAAATTGCACTTATGATGTTTTTGAGCTCTCCAAGCTCAAAGAAATAGCTTTTCTATGCATTTGAGCTCTTCGAGCTCATAAGTCTGATGTCATAAGTTGGATAAAACACGATTTTTTAAATTTTCAAACCGCAATAAATTTTGAACGAATGAACCGATTTTCACGTGGTTGACGGCATTTGATGCAGTTTTTTAAACCTAACGGAGAATCTTTGAGTTTAAATCAATCGAACAAAGAATTTCGGAGTGATTCCGAAAAAACACTTTTTTCGTTCACGATATCTCAACCGAGATATCCGGAACATCAGACATATGTACATCATCGCGAAAACATTCAGGGAAGCTTCCTAGGACCTCAAAACGTCGAGATTTGATAAGAACTCGATTTTCGAAAAACGGGGTAAAACCAATAACTTCCCGATTTTTGAAAACTTTCAATTTTCTTAACGGGAAGTTAAAAATCTTTTTTAAATGTGGTTTTTTTGCAATAATTTTTAAACGACTCTATCGATCAACTTCAAAAACTAATCAGCTCTTAACCTCAAAAAACCACGTCAATCGCCACCGGTCTGGTCAAAATCGGTTGATTCGGTCGTGAGTTATCGTTGTCGAAAAAAAACCGAAAAAGTGATTTTTCGGAATTCCTCGTTCGATCAATTTAAGCTCAAAGATTTTGAATGAGGCCTAAAAAACTACGTCGAATGCTGCCAACCACGTGGAAATCGGTTCATTCATTCAAAAGTTATTGCGGTTTGAAAATACACACACACACACACACACACACACACACACACGCACGCACGCATGCACACACACACGCACGTACACACACACACACACACACACACACACACACACACACACACACACACACACACACACACACACACACACACACACACAGTGACAACATCGCGGGGATATTCAGGAAAGCTTCCTGTGACCTTAAAACGTCGAGATCCGATGAAAAAAAGATTTTTGCAAAATGTTCCAAAGAGTTCCATCAAACTTAGATTCCCAGCAAATTTGAACCGATTCGGACCGGTAGATTTCAAGAAGATTAAAATATACTACGAAAAAAAATTTTTAAATGTGGTTTTTTTGGAATAACTTCGAAACGGCTTTATCGATCAACTCCAAAAACTAATCAGCTCTTAACCTTGAAAAACCACGTCGATTGCCACTAATCCGGTCAAAATCAGTTGATTCGTTCGAGAGATATTGTAAACCACAGAAAACCGAAAAAAGTGTTTTTTCGGAATTACTCCGAAATCCCTAGTTTGATCAATTTAAACTTAAAAATCTTTCATGAGGCTTAAAAAACTATGTCGAATGCCGCCAACTACGTGAAAATCGGTTCATCCATTCAAAAGTTATTGCAGTTTGAAAATTAAAAAAAAAAAAGTGTTTTATCAAACTTCTATCAGACTTTTGAGCTCAAAAACGGCATAAGTGCAATTTTAAGCGTCTAGATATGGAATTAGCAGGAAGTTGCAGGGATGGCCTTCAGGGTCAACCGTTTTCCTAATTTTTTTAATATTATTCCTTCGGTCGAACTTCGTTCTACGATTAACGACAACTTCTCGCAAGCAACGGTGAAATATTTGGCTGGAAAGAAATCCTAAGTGGTGTGCCGCAAGGCAGTATTCTAGGTCCATTGCTCTATTCAATATATGTCACAGATTTGGGTTGCTTATTAAAATGTAAACATTTGTTTTCTGCTGAAGACCTTGTGATTTATTTTAGTTGTAAGCTGGATGATATCGTTGACTGTGTAAGAGCTCTTAGTGGAGAAATTATGGTTATATCTAAATGGTGTGCTAAAAATATACTAAATTTAAATTGTAACAAAACAAAAACTGTCATCTTCGGTACTTCACAGAGACTAGCTGAACTCGAATCTGTTTCCGTTCCTTGTATTGCTGTAGATAGTAATGTCATCGGTTACTATAAGTCGGTAAAATACTTAGGAGTTATTCTCGAAAATACGTTAACGTGGTCACTACAAATTACAAAAATGTGTAATAAGAGTATGAGAACTTTTTCTCAGCTCAAGATGAATGGAGATATTTTTAATCTCCAGTTGAGGAAAAAAATTGTTTCTACGTTGATATTCCCCATTTTTGACTACTATGCAGTAATTTATACATACATTACTAGTCAACAGCAATGCAAGCTACAGAGAAAGTTGAACGCATGTGTTCGTTATATATGTGTTCGTTATATTTTCAAAATTTCGAAGTTCGAACATGTTACGCAATACTATAAGGATCTGCACTGGCTAACTTTGAAGACTAGGCTTGAGTTTTTTCTAGCTTGTCTCATCTATAAAGCATTGTACTTGAATCAAAAGCCCCTTATTGGAAAAGACTTGCGTGTTTCGGAATTCCGACTCCGCAGGGGTGACGGACTGCAAGACTTGCTTATGATTCTCTTTTGTAACAGTGATAAATATGACAATAAATCTTTCCTAGTAAGCGCAGTAAGAGTGTGGAACAGATTGCTTGAGTATTGTACGTCACAGCCTACGTTCTTCAATTTTAGAAAATCATGTTATGAGTATTTGCTCTCCTCAGAAGGCTCTTGATTTATGGATGGTTGAATGAATGAATTAATTAATTTTTACCGGTATTATTTTCTTTATTTATACTGTTGTTATTATTTTATGTATTATTTTACTGTTCCTGAATTTTATGTATTATGTTATACTGTATATATATATATTTTCTCTGTATCCTGAATGGCCGCAAGGAGCTTTGACTCCATGGCCAACAAACAATAAAATAATAATAATAATAATAATAATAATAATAATTTTATCTAAATCAAAAGGTATCGATTCCAAACGTTGGTCAATTTGATATGGAATGACCCATATAACGAAATTATCATTCTCAAAATTGAACTAAATTTTTAAAAAGTTTGTTCCAAATTGTAAAATAGTCGAAAAAAATTATGCTGAAGGAGTTTGCGCAGTTAAAAATTGTACATAGTTAAGAAGCACAATTGTTATTAAAAATAATAATTATTATTTATCAATTATATTTTAGTGATTTCACTGAAAATTTTTAATGAAGTTTACCCATCAACTCCTCATAAAATAATCAGAATCTACAGCTCGTAGAGTATAGTAGAAAAAAAAAATTGAATGTCATCACATGCCATTTATATATCGTTCGTTTTATAAACATAAGTTCTAATTTGGAACAGACCCTTTTTAACTATCAATGAGAGCTAGTTTTCAACAGAGGAAAATAAAAATAATTAAATTAAATTTCAAAATTGAAATTGTCATTTCTGGATGATTTCACGTAACCTAGCGGATCCGTTTACGCTCAGTATACACCAAGTATATGTAGTGTATATGTGTCAAATTCACCCAAAGAATTCACCGAGTATACACCGTCCAAAAATTTCAAAGTTCCAAAGTTTAAAATTTTTTTAAAGTGTCAAATAGAATAATTTTTCGATTCATAAATGTATGTACAGATCAACTATAAACTGCCTAAAACTGATAAATAACTAGATATCAAAACGCCATTTTCCGGTGTATCACTAATGCCGAATTTACACCAGCCAAAAAATTTCGAAGTCCCAATCTTAAGAAAATTTTTCATGATAAAAAAAAGTACAGTCGACGCTCTCTGTATTGGACCTCTCTGTATTTGACCGCTCTCTATATTTGACCACATTCTTCCTCTGTATTTGACGATTTTACACAGCTCTTATGGACAAGGACGAGTCAAATACAGAGAATGGTCCTGTACGGGCGAGTCAAATACAAAGAGCGTTGACTGTAGGTATGTTTCGACTGGAAATGACTTTAAATGGATAAATAACATGAAGACAGCTGATTTTTTGTAGCGTCGCCGAACTTAAACACACAAAAAGCATTGCGACAAATTTAAACATCAAAATCTAATCTGTTTTAGTATATGATTTTAACTTTTTTTATTTTTGAAATTAGTGCACTTGATAACTAAACCTAATTTGTAACGAATCCATGATGTAAAAAAGTAAAAATTTTAGAAATAAAGATAATCATTTTGTTTACTTCATAAAATCATTCACAACAGTCTTAATGACTAAATTTATATTATTTGTAGGTTAACTTGCACAGTACAGAATGTATTGAGACTGCGCAGGGCGCCTGCGTAAGTCAACAAATATTGAGATTTTTGAACTATTTAAACAGTGAAGTTTTCAGACTGAAGAAAATACATGTTAAAATTATGTTACTTATCCAATTAAAGTTATTTTCAGTCCATACAGATATACTTTTTTTACAGTGTATGCGTTGAAAGTGATACACCAAGAAACGTTCATCTGATTCTATGTTATTTTTTTTATTCAAAAAAAATTTCCTCACTGACAACTCTGACAACTTTGTCACTCTCTGGAGATGAAAATTTGTTTTGGTGTATACTCGGTGTAAACTTGTGGTATATGATTCAAATTCATACCGAGTATATTGAGTGTATTTTTTATCTATACTTAGTGTTTATTCGAAAAATACCAAATATACCTATCGTATCCCCCCAGTATACACCACACCAAGTTTACACCGAGTATACATAGTGTATACGGATCCGCTTGGGTAATAAAATAAAAGATTTCTTTTTTACAGTCGGCGACATGTATTTCTCCCGTACACGATAACAAACGTACACGAAAACATCTCTATGTAAAGAACTCCATGTTAGACATTTCTATTGAATATATTTCTAGGGAATATCTTCATGGGAAAAATTTGTCTATTTGACAATAATTATATACAAAAATAAGTCCATGTAGAATAAATCTAATCGAGATCAAGTCCGTGAAAAAATATTTCAGGTTTAAAATAAATCCATGCGTCAACATCTCTATGTAAAATAAGTATATGTAAATTTACTATATTATCTATCATAAAGTTGCAAGCACTGCATTTACTGTGAGTGTTTCGGCATTGGAGCTTTGAAATTAAAATTTAATTAAATGTTTTTTATTTTTCAAATTTATAAATCTTTGATGAAAAAAAAAAAAAAATTAAGTGTAGTAATTTCTCATAAAATTTCTCTATCATTTTATTTTCAAATTAATCAATTTTATACGACTAAAAATCTCTGTCAACTAATTCAAAATTGAACAAAATTATTTGAATAATTACAAAATTATTTTTTTGATTTTATTATTTTCAAAATAATTGATTACTCAAATCTGCACAATTTAAATATTCAAAAAAAAATTTTTTATTTTGTAATTCATAAAAATTTAAACACAAAAAACATGAAAAAATAAAAATAAAATTGCTTGACCTTGACGAGTCGAGTATAAAGCACAACCTCACGTGCTTTGCGCTATGATGCGTGCAATTTAGAATCCCAATTATATAATCAATTATTTTGAAATTATTTTGAAAATAATAAAATCAAAAAAATAATTTTGTAATTATTCAAATAATTTTGTTCAATTTTGAAATAGTTGACAGAGATTTTTAGCCGTATAAAATTGATTAATTTGAAAATAAAATGATAGAGAAATTTTATGAGAAATTACTACATTCAATTTTTTTTTTTTTTTTTTTATCAAAGATTTATAAATTTGAAAAATAAAAAACATTTAATTAAATTTTAATTTCAAAGCTCCAGCGCCACAACACTCACAGTAAATGCAGTGCTTGCAACTTTATGATAGATATTATAGTAAATTTACATATACTTATTTTACATACCCGGGAAAAAATGATCAGGACTGATCAGACCTGTTCATATCTGATCAAGCCTAAAATTAGACCTGAGCAGACCTGTTCATGCCTGTTCATGTCTGAAGCATTAAATACGCTCAGACCTGATCAGACCTGTTCATGCCTGCTCATGTCTGTTCATGTCTGAAGCGTTAAATTCGTTCAGACCTGATCAGACCTGTTCATGCCTGCTCATGCCTGCTCATGTCTGTTCATGTCTGAAGCGTTAAATACGTTCAGACCTGATCAAACCTATTCATGCCTGCTCATGTCTGTTCATGTCTGAAGCGTTAAATCCGTTCAGACCTGTTCATGCCTGTTCATGTCTGAAGCATTAAATACGCTCAGACCTGATCAGACCTGTTCATGCCTGCTCATGTCTGTTCATGTCTGAAGCGTTAAATACGTTCAGACCTGATCAGACCTGTTCATGCCTGCTCATGTCTGTTCATGTCTGTAAGCCTTAAATACGCTTCAGACCTGATCAGACCTGTCCATGTCTGATATCTAGCCTACACTGAGAGACAATTTTATTTAATAGTAATGAAATTTTATTACTATTTAATAAAACGTTTATTTGGCTAATCCCAAATAAAAATTTATTAAATATTAATTAAATTTCCTTAAATACTAATAAAAATTTTATTAAATAATAATAAATGTTTCTTAGTATGTAATGAATATTTATCTACATGTAATATAAAGAAAATTCATTAATCAACTAACTAACAAGTATTGATCAGTAATTAATTGAATAAATAATTAAGTAAAATTGAATTTTGTCGGAACTATATTTTGAAATACAAAGTCTACAACTGTTGTTATCCGAGTGGATGTTAATTTTTATGCACTTAAATTTAAAAATTTCACAAATGAATCGATAAGAGTTAGACATTATTTAATAAAATGAAAACAGAAGCAGAAAACCAGACAATGTAGAGACGCATTTGTTAAAAATAAAGACTATGATTTCATAAATTCAATCGAATATTTATTTATTTTTATTATTTAAAATCTCTACATGTGATTCGTCATGAAGTAAACAAATAGGTTAGGTTAGGATGTCTTGTTAAAAATCTTAATACTATTTATTAAAAGACTTTACTGTGAAAATATATTTGAATATATTATAATTAATTGATGAATATTAATTTTTTTTTTTGAGATTATTTCTTTTAATGACTTAATATTCGTATTAATGACAGCAAACGAAAGCGTCGTTCGTGGTTATTTTAATAAACACATTTTAGTATTTAAGAAAATTTCATTAAATACTTATGAAATTTTATTAAATACTAATATAATTTTATTAATATTAACTAAATTTTTTTTCAAGTCCAAATAAACTGTTTTATTACTATTGAATAAAATTCTCTCTCAGTGTAGAACCATATGTTAATAGAGCGAAAAAAAATACATAGCCGTTCCAAATAAATCACTCTAATATATAATTAATTATTAATAATTAATAAATTAGGTATAGAACTCCGTTAACTATAAGGATAAATCATGTATAAAATTTGAATTACTTGAAGTAGCTCGAAAGATACTCTCAAGTTAAGATGAATCATTTGGTCAAGAGGTAAAGTGTCAGTCTGAAGAGCGCGAGGTGTATGGTTCGAATCCCCGTCGGCACCGATTTTTTTTTTTTATGGACTTGATCGAGTCAGACATGAACAGATCTGATCAGACCTGAACATGCCTGGCCAGGTCTGATCAGACCCGGTCATTTTTCATACCTGATCAGACCTGAAGACTCATGCCTGTTCATGTCTGATCAGATCTGATCATTTTTTCCCGGGTAGAGATGTTGACGCATGGATTTATTTTAAATCTGAAATATTTTTTCACGGACTTGATTTCGATTGAATTTATTGTACATGGACTTATTTTTGCATATAATTATTGTCAAATAGACAAATTTTTCCTATAAAAATATTCCCTAGAAATATATTCAATAGAAATGTCTAATATGGAGTTCTTTACATAGAGATGTTTTCGTGTACGTTTGTTATCGCGTACGGGAGAAATACATGTCGTCGACTGTATATCACTCTATCAAGACCCTGCAGAGGTTTACAATTTTTTGTTACTAGTTGAAATCGATGAGACTAATAAAAAATAAAAGAAATCATAGCAATCTTATGGCTAATCTAACTAAGATTTATGTTTAAAGGTTGACGATCCTGACCCTGTTTAAAATTTCCAATAGGATCCCATCAAAAGCGACAAAAGCCACTTAGAAACCCATAAATTTTATTGGTTTCTAAGTGGCTTTTGTCGCTTTTGATGGGATCTTATTGGAGCTTTTTAACAGGGGATTGCGATAGAAAAAAAGATTGTTAAGAGGTTTGGTTTTCCATGGGTTGGTTCGGAGTAATTTAGTTTGACAGAAAAAATTATTGTGATTCTAAGTTTAATTATTATTATAATTATCATCTTAATTTAGGGCTCAATTTAGATAAAAAATGTTTTCCGTACTCTTCGTCAATTTATTATCATTGAGAGATAGCTTGTCGAAAATCACCTTCAAATTTCTTGTTCTGATCCCCTCATTTTTCGCTTAGTGCAGTAAAATTTACTTATTATGAATATTTTATTTAGATCATAAGTGATAAGGCTTACATTAATATTATGTTAGCTGAAATAACAAATATTAAATACATTGATTTGATCTTGCTATACACATTATTACCATTTCCATGATGCATTGCGGCGGGATGCTCATCTGAAATAAAAAAAAAGAACGGTCATATTTTTTCGTCAAACTACTCACAATCGATGATATATAATTGTGATGAATATTATTTGGTAAAATATAAGTTTATATGGAAATTATACAGATTGAATAAAATAAACTTTATACAGTCGTGAATGTCGAAAAGAACATTCTATGTAAACTCATGTATAAAAACTCTATGTACAATTAACATTGCATCAACTCTTGCTATGAGTAATACACCTCAAAAGCAATAAAATTTATTATTATTATTATTATTTTTTTGCGACTATTTTTTTTTTCGCTCTCATTCTGAAATTTTCTTGGAAATACCCCTAAAAAAATTCTCTGAAAGTTTGAGCCATTAATATTAAAATTAAGTACTCGTCCGCAGCGTGTGAAGATTTCCCATTTAAAATACACATCAGGGACTTTGATTTTTTTTTCTTTAAAATTCTCCAGTTCAGAGGCATTTCATGGCATAATCTCGACGATCAATAGGTTTTGTTCAGAATTGAACGTTCTACAAAAGTGCCCATTACGGCAAAGTCGTAACTCATACGGGCGAGGTGGTACCCATACAAAGTTGCCGATGCTCAACAATTTCTGTTCATTGGCCAAAGCACGGCTACTATTGCTCGGCCAAGTATCGGCGTTTTGTACCAGCCTAGCCTCGGTAAACCATCGGCTTTAATGTTCGGCCAAGCATTGGCGATTTGCACTGGCCTAGTCTAGGTAAGCCATCGGCTACCGCACGATATTTATTATAATATAATGGTATGTGATTTGATTGTCAGCCATTGCTTGGTCGATGCTCTGGTTAATTCTTTATTACACTTGAGAACAATTAATACGTACCCAGTGAACACAACTTCAATATGACGTCATTTATAAGTCATAGGAATGTCACAATATTTTACGTAAATATGACGTAAAATTGACCTATCTTGTGATCCAATTATGATGTAAAAATATATGATATATTTTTGACATCATACTGATGTAAGTTTATTACTTCTCTATGATGTAACGGAAATGACTTAGATATTACGTACAACTGACATAATATATAAACTACAATATTACGTAACATTAATGCCATCATTGTATGTCATAACGACGTAATTTTAACATCATGCATTTACATCAGTGACAAGTCACGGTTGTACGTAATCTTGACGTAAGTTTAACATCATGAGTTTACATCAGTGACAAGTCACGGCTGTACGTAATCTTGACATAAGTTTAACATCATGCGTTTACATCAGTGACAAGTCACAGCTGTACGTAATCTTGACGTAAGTTTAACATCATGCGTTTACATCAGTGATAAGTCACGGTCGTACGTAATACCGATACCATTTGTGAGTCATTATTTAACATCAATAATTTGTCACAATTGTACATAATACTGACATAATTTGAAAGTCATTTTCTAAATCAGTGACAAACGATTATTTTCCATAATATTGATAAAATTTGGGGGATGTATTTTTTTAATATTATCGATTGATCAAAATTTATCAAATATAAAACTTCTTTAACAAGATGTCTAATTTACAATTAATCGCTAAATATTAGTGAAAATTGATTTAAAATTTAGTAAGAATCAGGAAGAGGTAAACAACTGATTTAAGTTGGTACCTTGCAAATTTAAGTCCGTTCAAATAACATACAAAATATTTTTCATTTACGTTTTTAAGAAAAAAACATACAAATTAAATACATGTGGGATATAAATTTTTTATATCTTTGCTTGTGTGTTTCCATACACTGTAGAAAAAAAATCTTGACTCAAAGGTAAATTTCTTTAGACCGAGAATATATTAGAGATGACTGAAAATTTCGTGAATGAAGTCAAAATTTCTTGACACTAAAACACTTCTTGCTCCAATATAACTTCAGCCTCCGTCAAAATTTTCTTGGTGCAAGAAATACTTTTTTTTCGGTGCATATGTTTCTCACTTATATTTTTTCCATGAATTTAGGTACTTTTATCCATTGTAAAAATATTTTCGACTTCATTCAGTATAAATGACTTGGTGTGAAACTGATAACAAAATACCGAGTTCAATTTATGTGGCATGAACTCTAAATTTTTAAACCGTCAAGCGAGTAAACATATAATTTCTTATGATTTCGCGTCAAGAAATTAAATGTCAGTCATTTAAATATTGCACTATTACTTGAAAAATAATTTTCTGACATTAGTGCTGCTACTTATGAAACATTGTATTTGAAATAATTCAAACAGTTCCATGATTGTTATTGACGAGACTACTAGTATCCCGGGAAAAAATGATCAGATCTGATCAGACATGAACAGGCATGAGTCTTCAGGTCTGATCAGGTATGAAAAATGACCGGGTCTGATCAGACCTGGCCAGGCATGTTCAGGTCTGATCAGATCTGTTCATGTCTGACTCGATCAAGTCCATAAAAAAAAAAAATCGGTGCCGACGGGGATTCGAACCATACACCTCGCGCTCTTCAGACTGACACTTTACCTCTTGACCAAATGATTCATCTTAACTTGAGAGTATCTTTCGAGCTACTTCAAGTAATTCAAATTTTATACATGATTTATCCTTATAGTTAACGGAGTTCTATACCTAATTTATTAATTATTAATAATTAATTATATATTAGAGTGATTTATTTGGAACGGCTATGTATTTTTTTTCGCTCTATTAACATATGGTTCTACACTGAGAGAGAAAATTTTATCTCAATAGTAATAAAACAGTTTATTTGGACTTGAAAAAAAATTTAGTTAATATTAATAAAAATTATATTAGTATTTAATAAAATTTCATAAGTATTTAATGAAATTTTCTTAAATACTAAAATGTGTTTATTAAAATAACCACGAACGACGCTTTCGTTTGCTGTCATTAATACGAATATTAAGTCATTAAAAGAAATAATCTCAAAAAAAAAAAAATTAATATTCATCAATTAATTATAATATATTCAAATATATTTTCACAGTAAAGTCTTTTAATAAATAGTATTAAGATTTTTTAACAAGACATCCCTAACCTAACCTATTTGTTTACTTCATGACGAATCACATGTAGAGATTTTAAATAATAAAAATAAATAAATATTCTATTGAATTTATGAAATCATAGTCTTTATTTTTAACAAATGCGTCTCTCTACATTGTCTGGTTTTCTGCTTCTGTTTTCATTTTATTAAATAATGTCTAACTCTTATCGATTCATTTGTGAAATTTTTAAATTTAAGTGCATAAAAATTAACATCCACTCGGATAACAACAGTTGTAGACTTTGTATTTCAAAAATATAGTTCCGACAAAATTCAATTTTACTTAATTATTTATTCAATTAATTACTGATCAATACTCTGTTAGTTAGTTGATTAATGAATTTTCTTTTATATTACATGTAGATAAATATTCATTACATACTAAGAAACATTTATTATTATTTAATAAAATTTTTATTAGTATTTAAAGGAAATTTAATTAATATTTAATAAATTTTTATTTGGGATTAGCCAAATAAACGTTTTATTAAATAGTAATAAAAATTTCATTACTATTAAATAAAATTGTCTCTCTCAGTGTAGGCTAGATATCAGACATGGACAGGTCTGATCAGGTCTGAGCGTATTTAAGGCTTCAGACATGAACAGACATGAGCAGGCATGAACAGGTCTGATCAGGTCTGAACGTATTTAACGCTTCAGACATGAACAGACATGAGCAGGCATGAACAGGTCTGATCAGGTCTGAGCGTATTTAATGCTTCAGACATGAACAGGCATGAACAGGTCTGAACGGATTTAACGCTTCAGACATGAACAGACATGAGCAGGCATGAATAGGTTTGATCAGGTCTGAACGTATTTAACGCTTCAGACATGAACAGACATGAGCAGGCATGAGCAGGCATGAACAGGTCTGATCAGATCTGAACGAATTTAACGCTTCAGACATGAACAGACAT
>NC_058163.1:9809525-9864054 GCF_020080835.1 Cotesia glomerata | reverse complement strand
CATCCGTCATCATCTTCGAAATCCGCAACGGAGCGACGTGACGCTAAAAAAATACACGAAAAGAGTAACGAAATTTTCACCCTTTTTGTTGTTCTTAATAAACTCTTGTCTAGAATATATTAGACTCACCCATTATGCGAAACAATCCGCAGAAATTCAAAAAGTATACAGGGTGTCCCAGAAAAAACGGACGCCATTGTAGCATCTGATAAACAAAATAATTCTGAGACGAAAAGTCCTTAGCCATTTTTTAATCAGACGCATAGATAATTAATTATTAATTAAAATAACGTCCTTTTATGCATTAGAGAGAGAGCTCTAGTGTCAAGTCAAGTGCGTTCCAACGAAGATGCTTGCACGTGTGAATGTGTAAGTAAATATGTGTGACTACGTTAGCTATAGAAACTAGTTAGTCATATAGTTAGTTGTGTCTTTGTTTGGCACATACTTTACTGGACACGCGCTCTCTCTCTAACAAATAAAGAAACGTTATTTTTAATTAATAATTAATTATCTATGCGGTTAATTGAAAAATGGCTAAGGACTTTACGTCTTAGAATTATTTTTTTCATCAGATGCTACAATGGCGTCCGTGACTTTTGGGACACCCTGTATGGTCACTAAATCACGACACAAATAAGCATAAAGTGAATTTTTCTTCGTATATCACCTTTTATCACTTAAACACACCCATGGAAAATAAATCTCGTGTCACTTAATGAACTTAACTACACTTCATAAGATATAGTTCAATGAATATTCATTTTTTTTTATCGAAATTCACCACTGTAAAATTATAATAATCTTTTTAAGATGTAAATGACAATTGTAATTGAAAATTTTTTTTTCTCTGGTAGAGGTGTGATCACTCGGAGCGGAATAAGTATTCTAATTAAGTTATTATAACTAAGACCATGGGGTCCAGCATAGATAACGTACTTAGAAAAGCACTGTCAGCACGTCTGGAGAAGCGATACAGATGAGAAAAGAATAACTCTATCCTTGTGTTCTCATATTTCATGGGGAATAAATCTACGGTAGGATACGTACTCAGTCGTTGAAAAACGATTAGGATATAATATATTATATTAAGATAATAATAATAATTGGTAGATCAAAATGTTTTTTTCATAACTAGTAATTTTAAGAATAGTTAATTAAGTAATTGTCGTTTCATGCCCAATGATATTGTTCACCAAATAAAATACAGATGAAAGTAAATCCTGTCGATCCAAAAAAAATATACAGATAAATAGTTATAAATTAATGCCATAAAATTTTTGCAGAATGAGTAAAGCAATAAAAAGATTATTACTAGTGATGCTGCTGATCATCCAGACAACACAGGCATTAATAGGATATGACTGTGGAGGAATTTCAATGAACGTGACAACGATATCAGCGGTCGCGGTAGGAGAGTGCAACATCCCTCTCAGGAACCCGAGAGAAGAAGCTGTAACTTTACAATTACTGCAACTAGCTGAATTCAAAAATACGGAAGTGCGGGAGTGTAGAGTAGAAGTGAATCGAGTGATAACGTATTGCGGATATTGGTATCACACTTTCGCGGTAACGAACGGAAGACAAGAGTACATTTATGAGCTTGATTATAGACAATGTAAAAAATTACAAGAAGATGGAAGCTTAAGGATGGGCGATTCAGGATTTATAGAAGGAGTAAAAAGGAATAGTACTGATTTTCGGACTATAATGCTAGCAGGAAAAACAACAGTGGATGGAAAATGCACGGGAGTTTCATACAGCGATCCATTTGGCACATGGGACGGAGTTATCGTGGAGGCGACCGTAAAAATTACAATCAAGAACTATTATGTGACTATTGAACGAGCCAGTAATAAAATAATTTTAGGAAGCGGATCAAGATGCGACTGGGCAGAAGGAGAGTGTATCGACCAATCAGGGAATTATGTGTTTTGGGAAGTCATCAGGGATGATTCTTGTACAGCCAACCATCTCACACTATATGAGGGTCCGGGATTGATTCTATCGGGTGAACCAGGAGAACCAGAAATTTATACTCTAAACACAGAGGAGACGACCTTCGCCCTGTCAAAGAAAATGGAAAAAGAAGTTTGTGGTTACAAATTAATTCAAACAGAACACCCGAAATTGTTAATCAGGATATTAAAACCAGGAGAACACGGAGCGAGAACGCGACCAATCGCAACGCACGATTTAGATATCTTCACATACATAAATTCAAAATTTATATACGTAGAAAACATATCAAACGTCAAATGAAAGCTCTATACAGAGACATATTGCTACACAAATGTGAAGTAGAGAGGCAAGTAATTTCCAATGCACTCATGTTTTCGGGACTTAAACCAGAAGAGTTTGCCTACGCTATAATGAAGGGCCCAGGATATTACGCTAGTCTCGCCGGAGAAATAATATATTTAATAAAATGCGTAGCTGTGGAAGTGACATTAAGGAAGACACAGGACTGTTACCAAGAACTACCGGTAAAATATAGAAATGAGAGTTGGTTTCTAACTCCAAAGTCTAGGATGCTGATCAAAGAGGGAACGATGGTGGATTGTAATCAGCTGTTGGCAGTAGGATATGAAATAGACGGAGCATGGATTACAATGAAACCCGACTTCGAAGATACTGTCAGACCACAAACCTTGAGCCCATTAACGACACCAACTTGGAGTTATGAAGATCTGAAACATCTGGCAACGAGTGGAATATACACGGAAATAGATCTTAAAAAATTAAGAAACAGAATTATGCTACCAGTAGAAACACCGGTAACAATAAACACCATAGTAAGAGGAGCCACCGGAAGGACAATTTCAGGAAATTCGGGAATATCCATGGCAAAGTTCATTGACGAGGCAGACATCGAAAATTTCGCGAAAAAACAGTGGGAGAAATTTTGGGGAGGATTCTTGGTATTTGGCACAGCTAGTGCTGGAGTAATCGGAGTAATCATGGTATTAAAATTCTTAAAGATAATAATCGATACGGCAGTTCATGGATATACGCTACACAGAGCCTACGGTTGGAGTCTATATCTGCTAGGAGCAATATTATCTTCCATAACTCACTTATTGTTGCATCTAGCAAAGGAGCCTCTGAGAAACAACGAGGAAGAAAAAACGAGGCGACAAAAAGGAAATCTGGAGGAAACCAGGGAAGAAGAGTCGCGATTCTAAAAGAAAGATATTTACTTTAGCATTAAGCCACAATACATACACATATACACACAAATATGCATAATCGTAACACAAAAAAAAAAAAAAAAAAAACGGGGAAAGGGTGTGAGTTGTTTATGTTTATTATTATTCCAGTGCCTTGATGGAGCCAACTCGGGGATCCTTGTCTAGGGTCATCGCTTTGGACAACAGGAGGGATTGTACTCAGAGGATATAGGAGAATATCGGCCATTCGCCCGCAACAAAACAATTATAACCTTTATGAACATCGAGGACGAGGAAAGGAAAATCGGAATTTTGGAAGAGAAGATAAACGAGGTAGCGAAAGAAGAATCGAGCAGCCAATACAGGGAATGGAGAGAACAGATCAGACGAATGAAGACCCGAATGCGCGATAGCATCCACCGCTGCAGTATACGGGAAGCATTTACCACCGCTGAAACCCTACAATACCATCAAGAAATCTTTAAAATCAAGGAAAATGGAGAAAAGATAAGAAGAACAGAAAAGGGCGAATGGATTATCAACCCCAATCAAGGAGGTCTAAAAATAGGAAACGGAACCACCTGGGAGGAAATAGATGCTGAAATTATACTAATGGACAAAATCACCGCTACAGCATTTTTTGTCGCTCTAGCGGCATACGAAGGTCAAGCAATTCGTGACGTATATTCGCCAACTGTTATAAAACAAGGATTAGAAGAGATTTTAGAAGAAAATAGTAACTCAGATCTACTGACGGGAACAAGCAACGACGGCATAAGGTTATTGCTGGGAATCATAGACATCGAAGTGATAATTTTTCATCAGCAAATAATTTACAAATACGTAATTCCATTAATACAGAGAACAAGTTACAGACTAATTAGGCATTATCCTTTCCCCGACACAGATCATCTCAGCACCAGGATTTGGCTCGATTGTCAAGCCTACTACCCCCTTTACGGCGATCAACGATCAGGGATATATTCCGCTGACACAGGAAGAAATAAGATCATGCCAGGTGATAAAAGGACGATTTTTGGCTATGCAGACGGCAACCGCAAAGACAACCGATGGGACGGAAGAATGTGAAGTGGCACTGTGGAAGAAGTCACGAGATATTGATCTACGAAGTTGTGATTTAAGAGTCGTGAAGATTAAGGAAACAATTTGGACAAAATTAATGGGAATAAATGCATGGTTGTTTACAACCCAGGAAGCTGACATAGTAAAGGGCAAGTGTCAAGCGAATAAATCATTAGAATTGGAAGTGCGCGGAACGGGAGTAGTTTGGATGGCTCCTGGTTGCGAAGGAATGGCAGGAAAAAGGATATTCACAACCACACAGGAAATAACGATCGCTACGAAAATATCCGAGGAAGTTTTAACCTGGCCAAGGATAGATGAGGAATTAGAAAAATTTTCCAAGGAAATGCAAGTGGATCTAACCCACGTTCTAAAAGAAATCAGCGAAGAAAATGAAGTACAACTTCCGGAAGGTATAAAATTTCATCGAATCTGGAGAGCTATCAAGCAAAAAGGGTTGAATCAGACTGTGCATTCGGCGTCCTACGGAACAAGATCTCCATTAGTATACATCTGCGCTGCTATAGCACTTTTAAGTGCGACTGTACTTTGTGACCTAGTATGGCGTGTAATGAAGAGACGTAATCTAACGAAAAACGACACCAGTGAGGATGTTGGAAGAGATAACCCATATTGTGAGGTGGAAGATGCTATCCCGGAATCCAGTCAACCGATGGAAGTCATCATGGAAATCAGCGACAAAGCCTCCCGATCAGGAACCAGGATCAGCAACTCGGAGGTCATTGAGATGACCGATCGACCCAAGAGGATCAACTCGAGGAGTAAGCAGACAACAACGGTCGTCGACAGCTGGGACTACAGGGCAATGCGCTTTTAATTGAAGATCTGGAATCCTATTAATCCTTTCAACACACTCCCGAAATCCCACCTACCTTTTTTTTGTTACAGGGACCATCTAGGACCACCCTAAGAGGATCATATTAACACTATCCAAGGACACAAGAACCAATCAGGAAGGAGACATTACCAGAGATCTTCGCAAAACCGTTATATTGTCGGGACATAAGTATTGTAATCAACATGCATGTTAGCATATATTCATTATTGCCTATATATTCACTATTATATATATATATTCATTATTATTCTAGAATGTAGAGAAGTCTCTTAGGGTTCCAATTATTTAGTCTGAGCAAGAGGGTGGTACAGCAATTTAGATGAGAAAAAAAACGCGTTAAATAAATCGGGACTTCAAGGTAATAGATTCCTAATACCATTCAGGAGAATGGCTTTCTTTTTTTAGCCGGGGGAGCATGTGACGGGTGGGCCTACCCTCCCGTCAATATTATGATATTCTATATATATTTTCTATAAATCGATGGGCCAACTTGCCCACCTGAATTAGACACCGAATTTCCGTTGTATTTCTAGCCTGACTCTGGTTACCGAGAATCGCTGCTTGCACGTGTTGCTGAGGAGACGCTTTCTCATGGGAACCGAGCGAACAGGTACTCTAGCACAGGGAACCGCTTTCGGCGCCTTGATACCATTTTCTGCTGACTAGGGAACTTGACAATAACCACCTAGTTCCTCAGGGCGGAATAATCTGAGTTCAACCGCGGAATAATACAAGTTCCGCGCAGTGATACAGGTGTTTGGCGGCATCCGCGACCGAGGTTACATAAACCTGGGACCTTCAGGAGGAGCGGCCTCTTGTAATCAGTCAGTCGTTTAGTCTGTCCGAATCTATGTCGAGTCCGAGTTGTCTTGCATCGTGATTAATTGTCTCCTAAGACTCTCATTCTCGTTGCTGTCCCATCTCTCTCTCAGTTATAGAATCAAAAGTATTGCATCAAATGGATTATTGTACTGGATTAGATTTGCTTTCATAAATAGAATAAGTTTGTAAAAGAGACTCTCAGGGCCATTTCGGGCAACTCCCATGCCTTGGGGACGCCCAATAAACAATTAGTACCGTAATTCATGAGTATTCTTCATTCACTGCGCGACCCACCCTTTTATCAACATCTAAATATTTTTCAGTGAGACGCTGAGCTAGTCCGGAGGTCTGTTTACGTGACAGGTAAATAACCAGGTGTAGACTCACACGTAACATTAATATTCATTTATTGAATTAAATCATCAATTCAATGGCATGGAGATCGTCGTTGAATTGAAGTTATTGTAAATACAATTTATTCATGTAAATTATTTATGAAAAAAAAAAAAAAAAAAAGAAAATATTCAATCAATTAATTTATAGTAACGCATTACTAACTTTTACAGCCAAATAGTGATTTATTGTAACAAAAGAAACATTTTTTGTAAGCTGCAATAAATAACTATCTGATCGTGTCAAATAATCAACAAATAAAATTAACCAGATATTTTTTATAACACATGCATCCATGCTTTCAAAATTTGGTACAATTTTTTAGACATTCAGTGCACGAACGTCAGAATTTTTTTTTTTTTTTTTTTTTTATAATAAATCGATGCTATATACAAGATCAACATTTATAATATAATGTATTAAAATTTTTTTTTTTTTATTATTTTTATAAATTTAAATTATAAATTTTCGTGAATTTGTTTAAACTTGAAAATTGTGATTGTTAATTTCTTTTTATTTTATGATTATAATTATGTTTTTTTCGATTCATTCATTCAGATCTGCGAACCAAAAAAAAATTCAATTTATATAAGATAGTTTCTTAATGACACTAAACAGTTTTATACAATTCATTAGCAAAGTTATAATTTAGACTTGTATTAATAACTGATTGCAATGAATAAAAAAATTAGGAAAACGGTTGACCCTAAAGGCCATCCCTGCAACTTCCCGCTAATTCCGTTAATACCTGGCCGCTTTTTTGAGCTCTTCGAGCTCAAAAGTACAATCTGTGTGTTGTTTTAAGCTCTCCGAGCTCAAAAAGATACCTTTTCTATGCTTTTGAGCTCTTTGAGCTCAAAAGTCTGATAGAAGTTTCATGGAACACTATTTTTTGAATGTTCATACCGCAATAACTTTTGAATGAATGAACCGATTTTTACGCGGTTGGCGGCATTCTACGTAGTTTTTTAAGCCTTATAAATAATTTCTAAGTTTCAATTGGTCAAACTAGAAATTTCGGAGTAACTCTGAAAAAACACTTTTTTCGGTTTTCTTTCGTTCACGATATCTCTCGAACGAATCAACCGATTTTGACCAGCTTGGTGGCAATCGACGTGGTTTTATGATGTTAAGAGCTGATTAGTTTTTGGAATCGATCGGTAGAGCTGTTTGAAAGTTATTCCAAAAAATGTCGAAGTTATGTTGAAAAAATCCTTATTTCCAAATATTTCGTCGAGGATATCTCTCGAACTAATCAACCGATTTCCACGTTTTCGGCGGCAATCGACGCGGTTTTTTAATTTCTGAAATTATTCTATATCATCAAAAACGATCCGAGAAGAAATGACGAAGTTATGTGAAAAAAACACTTTTTTCGGTTTTTTTCGGTTTTCTTTCGTTCACGCTATCTCTCGAACGAATCAACCGATTTTGATCGGGTTGACGCCGATCGGCGTGGTTTTTCAAGCTTAAGGGCGGATTAGTTTTTGAAGTTGATCGATAGAGCCGTTTAAAAGATATTCCAAAAAAACTACTTTCAAAAATGATTTTTTTCTTATTTTTTTTAAGATTTTTCAAGATTTCTTAAAATCTATCGGTCCGAATCGGTTCAAATTCTCAGGAAATCTAAGTTCAGCGTAGCCCTTTCGAATGGCACCAACCGCGATGAAATCGGTTCAACCGTTCAAAAGTTATAAGCGAGTCACATAGTCACACACACACACACACACACACACACACACACACACATACATACATACAGACATAGTGACAACATCGCGGGGGTAGTCAGGGAAGCTTCCTGTGACCTTCAAACGTCGAGATCTGATGAAAACTCGATTTTTGCCAAACGGGGTAAAAACAATAACTTCCCGATTTTTGAAAATCTGAGATTTTTAGCGGGAAGTTAAAAATAAAGATAAAATTACAATTAAAATTTTTTACCTGTAAAAAATATCACCGCAAAGGAATCATTGTTATTTTGTCTCCATTATAAAACTCCAATGTTAACGTTTTTTATTTTATTTATAACTCTGAAATTAAAAATAAATAATTATACAAACTAATCATATCATTGACAATAAGTCTGAATAAATATCGAAGATGTTTTTTGTTATTTTATTCTATAGTTTTTCATTAAGTTTTTATAATTTTGTTGAAAAACAACAATTAATAAAAATTTCTCAATTCATAAAATTATGAAAACTTTAAAAATCAACATTTCGAAGTATAATATAGAATAAGATTAAAACCGTATTGAAAAGTTCCCCATAAGTTAATTCATATTTTTTCTGTTTAAAATTTAGAAAATATTTTTCATATACCTTAATAAAATTTTTAAATTTCAAGTTTTTTAAACATTACTTTGAGATTTTCTGACCTATTATTTATTGTCTCTCTGTACCATTTCTTGTCCTTAGAAACAGCGTCGAGTTCCTTTAAGTTAATCAAAATTTAGTGACAGAATCAAAAAATTTTTCATTTTTAAAAATATTTACTAAAGTAAGTCTTAAATTTTCAAAGAACCAAAAAATTTAGAAATGCTAATCTTTTCATGTGGTTCTGAGCTCCAAAATATCATGTTGTTAAAAATTTGGTTTTTAAAATTTAATATCAATAGTTTATATTGCAATACTAAAACATTATAGTATAGCCTTAATAACTACTCATTATTGGTAACTTACTTATCATAAAAATATAATTATCTTTTATATTATATTCATCTTTTATCATCTCGCGGAAATTAGTTGTGGCTAAAGAACAAGTGATAAAGCGTCTTGTATTTTTAATAACAATAACAGTGGTTCAGGAAGAAGAGCTAAAGATAGTCCATCGGGTACCATTATTGAACCACCATTCAATTCAGCTGCTATGGCGCTCATCTGTTAATTAAATATAGATATAAATTACCGCTATCCTGTGATTCAATTCTATATACAATAATTTTATATACAAGAATTAATAAAAATTTCTCAATTCATAAAATTATGAAAACTTAAAAAATCAACATTTCGAAGCATAATATAAGATAAAAATAAAACCGTATTAAAAAGCTCTCCATTATAAACTTTTATGTTTTATTATAATTAATAACTTCTCAAAACAACAACAACAACAATAACAACAACAGCACCAAGAAAAATAGTATGTAAGCCTTACATGAATTGAAAAATTTTTATTAATTCTTGTTTTTCAACAGAATTATAAAAACTTAATGAAAAATTATAAAATAACGTCTTCGATATTTATTCAGACATATTTTCAATAGGCTTACTGAACTTAGCCTCATTTAAAATTTTTTTTTATTTTTAATTTTTTTTTTTTTTATTTGTTTGCTTATGATTGTTCGAACATAGAAATTGATTGTTTGTTTTTTGATTATTTATAAATAATTAAATAAATTTTCATCCTTAAGTTGGCCCTTCTTATTAGATATCTTTACTTTTGTCTTTTAAATTGATTCATTTCTATTCATTATCGTTTGTTTGTTCATTATTGATAATTTTTTGATCACAAAAACAGTCCAATAGTAAATTATCCTATATTCTTGATTAAAATATTGTGGTAGCCTTATTGCTGTGTTGTGCATGCACCCACGGTGTAATGTAAACTTGCGTTGTTTACGTTGTAATTTGTAATGTCCATCACCATTATACAAGAGTTCTTGTAAGATATATTAACATCACTCCATTTTTATTACTTTTTTTTTTTAATATAAATCAGTTACTATAGTGATAATTCTACAGCAACAGTGTCAGTTATTCCATCATATTTCGGGATCATATTTAAAAACTTATAAGTAAAGTACGTAAAACTGCAAGTTATAAGTTAAACTTTGGGATGTTGAATACCGTATGTTTCACGGCCTACAAAATGGATCTCCAAAATTTAACAAGATATCGTAATTGGCAGATGATTTTACAATTGTTGCTTACGATCGCTGTAAATAAAAATAAGTTAACACTATGAGCTATTATGATTATTAATTATTCATCGAAGGTTTCGAGTGGGTAAGTACATCAACTAAAAAAATAAAATATCGATCAGTATTAATAACAGAATAAATTAATATGTTTACTAGTTTTGCCAAACAAAAGGATGGGTATTTTCAACAGAAAGACAGAGACCACGTTTTTTTCGTTTCAATCCTCACGGACATGAATGAAAACCGCTATTACTGTGAATATATGTGTTTTGTTGACCAAAAGGAAGAACCTGTTGATTAGTCGTGCTCCATTTTCAACTATTCCAACAATTGCACATTGTAAAATTATGTATGCACCCTATATCTGGTATCAGTTTCAAGGTTGGATTATATTGAAAACTTTCAGGTACTGATAAGCTTATTCTTATTATTAGCTTTAGATAAATCATTATATGAGTGCAAATGATGCAAAATACCATCCCTACTCAAAACGTCTCTAACATTAACCATCTTTACTCAATAATTTTAAGTGGTCTCACAAGACTACTCCAAAATTTCTTTACTCCGTGATCTCTTTACTCTATTATCTAATCTTTCTCTATTCCAAAATGTCTCTACCGAAAATTTTTACCACGGAAAAAATGTCTTAATAGTATTTGTCTTTAATGAAAATTTTCTGAAGAGATGTTTGATAAGGCTTGATTATTTTCGAGTAGAGGTAATTAATGGTAAAGAGGTTTTGAGTAAAGATAGTATTTTATTACAGTAAATGAATTAATTACTAGATTAGATTCCAAATTTATAACATTTATTATTTCAGAAATGTTTGGGTATTATTTATACGGTGTGCATTAAAAATCATAGTTGGAAATATACCGGTATGTACTCAAGTACCATCAGTAGGCGGTCTGCAAGTTCGTTTGATAGGTAAATAGTATTGTATATCTTTAATATAATATATTAATTAAAATATAATAAAAAATGGTTATCAATGTGGTCAAGAACTTGGTGTGAAAGGGATAAAACATTTGATTGTCTCTTACAATACCCCTTCTAAATTAAATTTTTGGCCACAGGTATCACGTATATTGGTTACGTTCAACATGAATATCAAGATTAAATAAATAATAGTTTAAAAAAACTAAAAACACGCTTTTTATAGAAAACCAAACTAAAAAATAGAAAATAAATTTAAATTAAGAATAGTGTTAAAAATTTCAATAAATATAAATTAATAATAGTGTAAATAAAAAAAATGTATTTTATTTTAAAAAAAGCGTGAGGTGCATGGTGTCAATAGTTATAAATATTTTATTGACAGATATGAGTAGAGTGATTATCATTTTGATAATATCTTAAAAAGCACCCCACGCTTTTTAAAATAAAATACATTTTTTTATTTACACTATTATTAATTTATATTTATTGAAATTTTAACACTATTCTTAATTTAAATTTATTTTCTATTTTTTAGTTTGGTTTTCTATAAAAAGCGTGTTTTTAGTTTTTTTAAACTATTATTTATTTTTTACTTTTTAGTTTGGTTTATTTATAAAAGCGTGATTTTTTAGTTTTTTTAAACTATTATTTGTTGATTATCAAAAATATTCAGGCGCGCAAATTACCCACGGAGAGTTACATACTGACATACTGACATACTGACATACAAGTGAAGCTAATAAAAAATAATTATTTATAAATATTATAAATACGGGGAATCAGAGTTCGATTTCGGAGAGCGAGCCTGAGAAACGGCTACCAGAATCAAGGAAGGTCGCAGGCGCGCAGATTACCCACGGAGAGTTACTGACATACTGACAAACTGACAAACAAACTGACATACAAGTGAAGCTAATATAAAGCGTGTAAAAAACCTACGGAGGAAAACACCTGGTTTCGAAATATAACTTCGGGATGGTCATCAGAGGATTCCGGGTTGATGTACGGGTTTATCTGTGCCATTCCCGATGAAAACCTACGGAGGAAAACACCTGGTTTCGAGATATAACTTCGGGATGGTCATCAGAGGATTCCGGGTTGATGAACGGGTTTATCTGTGCCATTCCCGATGAAAACCTACGGAGGAAAACACCTGGTTTCGAGATATAACTTCGGGATGGTCATCAGAGGATTCCGGGTTGATGTACGGGTTTATCTGTGCCATTCCCGATGAAAACCTACGGAAGAAAACACCTGGTTCCGAGATATAACTTCGGGATGGTCATCAGAGGATTCCGGGTTGATGTACGGGTTTATCTGTGCCATTCCCGATGAAAACCTACGGAGGAAAACACCTGGTTTCGAGATATAACTTCGGGATGGTCATCAGAGGATTCCGGGTTGATGTACGGGTTTATCTGTGCCATTCCCGATGAAAACCTACGGAGGAAAACACCTGGTTTCGAGATATAACTTCGGGATGGTCATCAGAGGATTCCGGGTTGATGTACGGGTTTATCTGTGCCATTCCCGATGAAAACCTACGGAGGAAAACACCTGGTTTCGAGATATAACTTCGGGATGGTCATCAGAGGATTCCGGGTTGATGTACGGGTTTATCTGTGCCATTCCCGATGAAAACCTACGGAGGAAAACACCTGGTTTCGAGATATAACTTCGGGATGGTCATCAGAGGATTCCGGGTTGATGTACGGGTTTATCTGTGCCATTCCCGATGAAAACCTACGGAGGAAAACACCTGGTTTCGAGATATAACTTCGGGATGGTCATCAGAGGATTCCGGGTTGATGTACGGGTTTATATGTGCCATTCCCGATGAAAACCTACGGAGGAAAACACCTGGTTTCGAAATATAACTTCGGGATGGTCATCAAAGGATTCCGGGTTGATGTACGGGTTTATCTGTGCCATTCCCGATGAAAACCTACGGAGGAAAACACCTGGTTTCGAGATATAACTTCGGGATGGTCATCAGAGGATGACTAGGAAGGTCATCAGAGGATGACTAGGAAGGTCATCACCTGAGTTCTAGGTTGATAATAATCAAAATTTAAATAATATCATTATGGTAGTCTCTTTATGCGAAGGAGAGTTACATACTGACAAACTGACAAACTGACAAACTGACAAACTGACATACAAGTGAAGCATTAATAAATTAAAAATTAAAAAAAACCATATATTACTAAAAACAAACAAAAATTTTAAAAAAGCTTTTAAGATATCAAATGATAATCACTTACCATATCTGTCAATAAAATATTTATAACTATTGACACCATACACGCTTTTTTAAAATAAAATACATTTTTATTTACACTATTATTAATTTATATTTATTGAAATTTTAACACTATTCTTAATTTAAATTTATTAAAATTTATTTTCTATTTTTAGTTTGGTTTTCTATAAAAAAAGCGTGTTTTAGTTTTTAAACTATTATTTATTTTTACTTTTAGTTTGGTTTTATTTATAAAAGCGTGATTTTTAGTTTTTTTAAACTATTATTTGTTGATTATCAAAAATATTCAGGCGCGCAAATTACCCACGGAGAGTTACATACTGACAAACTGACATACAAGTAAAGCTAATATAAAGCGTGTAAAAAACCTACGGAGGAAAACACCTGGTTTCGAAATATAACTTCGGGATGGTCATCAGAGGATTCCGGGTTGATGTACGGGTTTATCTGTGCCATTCCCGATGAAAACCTACGGAGGAAAACACCTGGTTTCGAAATATAACTTCGGGATGGTCATCAGAGGATTCCGGGTTGATGTACGGGTTTATCTGTGCCATTCCCGATGAAAACCTACGGAGGAAAACACCTGGTTTCGAGATATAACTTCGGGATGGTCATCAGAGGATTCCGGGTTGATGTACGGGTTTATCTGTGCCATTCCCGATGAAAACCTACGGAGGAAAACACCTGGTTTCGAAATATAACTTCGGGATGGTCATCAGAGGATTCCGGGTTGATGTACGGGTTTATCTGTGCCATTCCCGATGAAAACCTACGGAGGAAAACACCTGGTTTCGAGATATAACTTCGGGATGGTCATCAGAGGATTCCGGGTTGATGTACGGGTTTATCTGTGCCATTCCCGATGAAAACCTACGGAGGAAAACACCTGGTTTCGAGATATAACTTCGGGATGGTCATCAGAGGATTCCGGGTTGATGTACGGGTTTATCTGTGCCATTCCCGATGAAAACCTACGGAGGAAAACACCTGGTTTCGAGATATAACTTCGGGATGGTCATCAGAGGATTCCGGGTTGATGTACGGGTTTATCTGTGCCATTCCCGATGAAAACCTACGGAAGAAAACACCTGGTTTCGAGATATAACTTCGGGATGGTCATCAGAGGATTCCGGGTTGATGTACGGGTTTATCTGTGCCATTCCCGATGAAAACCTACGGAGGAAAACACCTGGTTTCGAGATATAACTTCGGGATGGTCATCAGAGGATTCCGGGTTGATGTACGGGTTTATCTGTGCCATTCCCGATGAAAACCTACGGAAGAAAACACCTGGTTTCGAAATATAACTTCGGGATGGTCATCAGAGGATTCCGGGTTGATGTACGGGTTTATCTGTGCCATTCCCGATGAAAACCTACGGAGGAAAACACCTGGTTTCGAGATATAACTTCGGGATGGTCATCAGAGGATTCCGGGTTGATGTACGGGTTTATCTGTGCCATTCCCGATGAAAACCTACGGAAGAAAACACCTGGTTTCGAGATATAACTTCGGGATGGTCATCAGAGGATTCCGGGTTGATGTACGGGTTTATCTGTGCCATTCCCGATGAAAACCTACGGAGGAAAACACCTGGTTTCGAGATATAACTTCGGGATGGTCATCAGAGGATTCCGGGTTGATGTACGGGTTTATCTGTGCCATTCCCGATGAAAACCTACGGAAGAAAACACCTGGTTTCGAGATATAACTTCGGGATGGTCATCAGAGGATTCCGGGTTGATGTACGGGTTTATCTGTGCCATTCCCGATGAAAACCTACGGAGGAAAACACCTGGTTTCGAAATATAACTTCGGGATGGTCATCAGAGGATTCCGGGTTGATGTACGGGTTTATCTGTGCCATTCCCGATGAAAACCTACGGAGGAAAACACCTGGTTTCGAGATATAACTTCGGGATGGTCATCAGAGGATTCCGGGTTGATGTACGGGTTTATCTGTGCCATTCCCGATGAAAACCTACGGAGGAAAACACCTGGTTTCGAGATATAACTTCGGGATGGTCATCAGAGGATTCCGGGTTGATGTACGGGTTTATCTGTGCCATTCCCGATGAAAACCTACGGAGGAAAACACCTGGTTTCGAGATATAACTTCGGGATGGTCATCAGAGGATTCCGGGTTGATGTACGGGTTTATCTGTGCCATTCCTGATGAAAACCTACGGAGGAAAACACCTGGTTTCGAAATATAACTTCGGGATGGTCATCAGAGGATTCCGGGTTGATGTACGGGTTTATCTGTGCCATTCCCGATGAAAACCTACGGAGGAAAACACCTGGTTTCGAGATATAACTTCGGGATGGTCATCAGAGGATTCCGGGTTGATGTACGGGTTTATCTGTGCCATTCCCGATGAAAACCTACGGAGGAAAACACCTGGTTTCGAGATATAACTTCGGGATGGTCATCAGAGGATTCCGGGTTGATGTACGGGTTTATCTGTGCCATTCCCGATGAAAACCTACGGAAGAAAACACCTGGTTTCGAGATATAACTTCGGGATGGTCATCAGAGGATTCCGGGTTGATGTACGGGTTTATCTGTGCCATTCCCGATGAAAACCTACGGAGGAAAACACCTGGTTTCGAGATATAACTTCGGGATGGTCATCAGAGGATTCCGGGTTGATGTACGGGTTTATCTGTGCCATTCCCGATGAAAACCTACGGAGGAAAACACCTGGTTTCGAGATATAACTTCGGGATGGTCATCAGAGGATTCCGGGTTGATGTACGGGTTTATCTGTGCCATTCCCGATGAAAACCTACGGAGGAAAACACCTGGTTTCGAGATATAACTTCGGGATGGTCATCAGAGGATTCCGGGTTGATGTACGGGTTTATCTGTGCCATTCCCGATGAAAACCTACGGAGGAAAACACCTGGTTTCGAGATATAACTTCGGGATGGTCATCAGAGGATGACTAGGAAGGTCATCACCTGGGTTCTAGGTTGATAATAATCAAAATTTAAATAATATCATTATGGTAGTCTCTTTATGCGAAGGAGAGTTACATACTGACAAACTGACAAACTGACAAACTGACAAACTGACAAACTGACAAACTGACAAACTGACATACAAGTGAAGCTAATAAAAAGCGTGTAAAAAAAAATAATAGTTTAAAAAAACTAAAAACACGCTTTTTATAGAAAACCAAACTAAAAAATAGAAAATAAATTTTAATAAATTTAAATTAAGAATAGTGTTAAAAATTTCAATAAATATAAATTAATAATAGTGTAAATAAAAAAATGTATTTTATTTTAAAAAAAGCGTGGGGTGCTTTTTAAGATATCAAAATGATAATCACTCTACTCATATCTGTCAATAAAATATTTATAACTATTGACACCATGCACCCCACGCTTTTTATAAATTAAAATACATTTTTTTATTTACACTATTATTAATTTATATTTATTGAAATTTTTAACACTATTCTTAATTTAAATTTATTAAAATTTATTTTCTATTTTTTAGTTTGGTTTTCTATAAAAATCGTGTTTTTAGTTTTTAAACTATTATTTATTTTTACTTTTAGTTTGGTTTATTTATAAAAGCGTGATTTTTTAGTTTTTAAACTATTATTTGTTGATTATCAAAAATATTCAGGCGCGCAAATTACCCACGGAGAGTTACATACTGACAAACTGACATACAAGTGAAGCTAATATAAAGCGTGTAAAAAACCTACGGAGGAAAACACCTGGTTTCGAAATATAACTTCGGGATGGTCATCAGAGGATTCCGGGTTGATGTACGGGTTTATCTGTGCCATTCCCGATGAAAACCTACGGAGGAAAACACCTGGTTTCGAAATATAACTTCGGGATGGTCATCAGAGGATTCCGGGTTGATGTACGGGTTTATCTGTGCCATTCCCGATGAAAACCTACGGAGGAAAACACCTGGTTTCGAAATATAACTTTGGGATGGTCATCAGAGGATTCCGGGTTGATGTACGGGTTTATCTGTGCCATTCCCGATGAAAACCTACGGAGGAAAACACCTGGTTTCGAGATATAACTTCGGGATGGTCATCAGAGGATGACTAGGAAGGTCATCACCTGGGTTCTAGGTTGATAATAATCAAAATTTAAATAATATCATTATGGTAGTCTCTTTATGCGAAGGAGAGTTACATACTGACAAACTGACAAACTGACAAACTGACAAACTGACAAACTGACAAACTGACAAACTGACAAACTGACAAACTGACATACAAGTGAAGCTAATAAAAAGCGTGTAAAAAAAAATAGATAGAGATAACACTTTATATAAAAATTCAAGAACTATTCAAATGTATATTTATTATTTAGTGAATAACAACCCTTCATACTTGAATCTTAGCTAAAACGGTGTCAGTAGCTATTTAAAATAAATATTTAATATTTTTTCTTAATAGTTTCGACGTGGGTATACCTCTTTGATCTCATTTGTGTAATTTTAGCTAAGATTCAAGTCGGGGAGGCAGATATTTAACTAATAATGAAAAAACAATAATTTTCAAATTTTTATATGTCTCATCTCCGTTCATTTTTGAATCTTGATATTCATGCTAAACATAACCGATATAGGTAAAACTTGTATATAACTAGATAATCATGAAATAAAATAAAAAAAAAATCAGCATCAAAATTTACTACAACGTCTAATCCTAAATGATAACCATTTTTTATTACATTTAAATTACGGTCTAGAAGAAAAAACATATTATGATAAATAAATATACATTATTCAAACTAGGTACTATTATTTTCAGGAATCCGTATTGAATTAGTATAATTTTTTGCGGTAATGATCAAACAAAAAATTTTGCTTCATTTTGCTAGGCTACACTAAACTTATTGACAGATGTATTCATTATTTGCTGCTCCTGTTAAAATTTTCTACACGCCAACACTATTTGTTATGTGTACGTGGTTCTTAAGTGCAAGAGACAGCTACATTTGTAAGTAATTTTATAAATTCTTGTATATAAAATTATTGTATATAGAATTGAATCACAGGATAGCGGTAATTTATATCTATATTTAATTAACAGATGAGCGCCATAGCAGCTGAATTGAATGGTGGTTCAATAATGGTACCCGATGGACTATCTTTAGCTCTTCTTCCTGAACCACTGTTATTGTTATTAAAAATACAAGACGCTTTATCACTTGTTCTTTAGCCACAACTAATTTCCGCGAGATGATAAAAGATGAATATAATATAAAAGATAATTATATTTTTATGATAAGTAAGTTACCAATAATGAGTAGTTATTAAGGCTATACTATAATGTTTTAGTATTGCAATATAAACTATTGATATTAAATTTTAAAAACCAAATTTTTAACAACATGATATTTTGGAGCTCAGAACCACATGAAAAGATTAGCATTTCTAAATTTTTTGGTTCTTTGAAAATTTAAGACTTACTTTAGTAAATATTTTTAAAAATGAAAAATTTTTTGATTCTGTCACTAAATTTTGATTAACTTAAAGGAACTCGACGCTGTTTCTAAGGACAAGAAATGGTACAGAGAGACAATAAATAATAGGTCAGAAAATCTCAAAGTAATGTTTAAAAAACTTGAAATTTAAAAATTTTATTAAGGTATATGAAAAATATTTTCTAAATTTTAAACAGAAAAAATATGAATTAACTTATGGGGAACTTTTCAATACGGTTTTAATCTTATTCTATATTATACTTCGAAATGTTGATTTTTAAAGTTTTCATAATTTTATGAATTGAGAAATTTTTATTAATTGTTGTTTTTCAACAAAATTATAAAAACTTAATGAAAAACTATAGAATAAAATAACAAAAAACATCTTCGATATTTATTCAGACTTATTGTCAATGATATGATTAGTTTGTATAATTATTTATTTTTAATTTCAGAGTTATAAATAAAATAAAACGTTAACATTGGAGTTTTATAATGGAGACAAAATAACAATGATTCCTTTGCGGTGATATTTTTACAGGTAAAAATTTTAATTGTAATTTTATCTTTATTTTTTATTCATTGCAATCAGTTATTAATACAAGTCTAAATTATAACTTTGCTAATGAATTGTATAAAACTGTTTAGTGTCATTAAGAAACTATCTTATATAAATTGAATTTTTTTTGGTTCGCAGATCTGAATGAATGAATCGAAAAAAACATAATTATAATCATAAAATAAAAAGAAATTAACAATCACAATTTTCAAGTCTAAACAAATTCACGAAAATTTATAATTTAAATTTATAAAAATAATAACAAAAAAAAAATTTTAATACATTATATTATAAATGTTGATCTTGTATATAGCATCGATTTATTATAAAAAAAAAAAAAAAAAAATTCTGACGTTCGTGCACTGAATGTCTAAAAAATTGTACCAAATTTTGAAAGCATGGATGCATGTGTTATAAAAAATATCTGGTTAATTTTATTTGTTGATTATTTGACACGATCAGATAGTTATTTATTGCAGCTTACAAAAAATGTTTCTTTTGTTACAATAAATCACTATTTGGCTGTAAAAGTTAGTAATGCGTTACTATAAATTAATTGATTGAATATTTTCTTTTTTTTTTTTTTTTTTTTCATAAATAATTTACATGAATAAATTGTATTTACAATAACTTCAATTCAACGACGATCTCCATGCCATTGAATTGATGATTTAATTCAATAAATGAATATTAATATTAATAATTAATTTAATTATTTTAAATGAAATAATCAGATTTTTGTAAATTAAAATGTATTTATAGTTATTGAATTTCACCAATTGAAATATTATTAAATGTCATGTCAAAAATAATCAGTTCAGATAATATGATATTTTATTGGAAAGTAATATCTTTAATGGTAAAATTTAATAAATAATGTGATTAAAATTGAATTATTTTTTTTTTAATTGTTTATACATAAAAATTAAATAACTATTATTGAAATTAATAATGATGTTCAGTTGGATAATTTTTTTAATTTGAATCCTTTGACATTAATATTTATTTATTGCCCGCGTTTATTTACTGACATGTCATGACAAGTGCACTTGAATAATTTTTGGAATAAAAAAAAAATAAATAAATAAAAGTAATTACGAGTAGCGATTTTTAATACTCTGAAATGTAAATATTTACAAATTTACTTATTGCATAGAACAAAAATAATCGTCTACATCATTACTACTACAATAATAATATTTAATTATAAAGAGTGAATAATACATATAATATAATAGTTAATATTACTTAAATAGCACGCATAAATGAATAATTATAAGATTTAAGTCGGCAATAAGACGAAAATAAAATGATAATACTTGTAATAATAATAATAATAAATAAATAAATAAATAAATAAAATCATTTATAATGAATTAAAACCTACCTTAACTCAGCCTATTAGAATTATGTTTTAAAAAAATAAATCGTTAAGCATTGATGATTAATTTTTATACAAATACTTACATAAATGCATAATAATTGAATAGATATTAAATTTTAAAATCTTTTCGTATTTAATAGATAATAAATCAGTTTCCAAAAATTAAAAAATATTATCATTTTTTTTTTTACTATCAATTATAGACCACCACCACCATATCAATAGATTTAAATTTTACAATTTTATTAATTGAATAATTTATTCAACTGTAATTTACTTTTTTTAAATATAATTACCAGAAATAAATAATTTATTATAGAAATCACATTCATTTGGAATAATTAAATAAACAATTTTATCATGTGAATTTAATTTCCTCGACATCAATAAAATAAACATTAAATAAATTCATTCCTTTAATTATCAATTATTGAATTAATATTTATTCATTTTTTATACGTTATTTAAAATTGGAACATATAATTTTATAATAAAACTTTTTATAATATAATAATTAATATTTTAATTATTCTTTATTAAGTTTTATCCTTTATAAAATATACTAGTATACGTTGCGCGCGCAAGCGCGCGTGTGAATTTAGTATGGAATTATCTATATTTTCATACTTATGATATATTTGACCAATCACGTTACGAATAGTTTGTCTAATTGTGTATATTTTCATATTTTTCATCTAAATTATAAGAGTGGATTTTCTTTCAATTTATATACCTTGCAATCCCTCTATTGGATCATTTCAAAATTACAGTTGCCATTCCTATATTTCAGTTACCATACAAAATCTACCTAAACGTCGGAGACATTAAAATGACTAAGGTTGGTACTGCTGCATACTTGGATATAATATACACATAATATAATATACACTTGCTATATAACTCGACGGGCATGAACTTACACTGGCTCCAACTTTCTACAGCACCAATATCTGTAGCAACATTTAGTCGTTGATCTAAAATTATCATAAACTTAAATACCCATAGATTAAAATTCGGCGGACTCCGTTTATCAACGGTTCTCAAACATATGAACTCTATTGACATAAATCATAAATTTCTTATATAATAAATTATGACTGGTTTGATATACCAATAAATCTTTTCCATAGTGATTCGAAGTAAAAAAGAAAAATTTAGCATAAAGCATTAATATCATTTGTTTTTAAATTACAATGCTGAGATTTATAATTGTTTCAAACTTCATATCGTTTAATATTATTTCGCTTCATCAAAACAGTATCATAAGCAATCATTAGTATCAAACTAATTCAATACAAAATTCGGATGTCACTTAACAAACCTGTTTTAAACATCAATTCGAAACAAATACAGTTGTTACAATAATCATTCGACTTTAAGTCATAGCGGCAACAATTTACAGTTGGTACATTCTCAGATTGAAATTACCTAGCGTTTAGGACAAAAAGTGTATACCCGAAAGATGGACTTGACGCCACCTGTCAAGAAAAATGTAAAACAAAGTGGTGGCAACTAGTATACAAAACAATAACATATTTGTTAAATTAATTATTTTTTTAATTTAATTAAAATAATTTTTCATAATGTCTTCTTCAAAAGTATCATCAAGTTTATCTATTCCACTGAAAATTAAAAAAAAAATTCAATTCTAGACTTCGAAACTTTTTACGATACTGAATCAAAAGACATCTTACAACTTTTCAGATGTTTATAACAATTAAATTATTATTAAAAAATTTTGTAAAAGAACTCCACATGTGGAAATTTAAAAAACTTATTTGTATAAATTTTCAAAAGTATTTTTTTATGATAATTGATTTGTTATAAAAATTTAAAAAATTATCAAATGTCAGCTGATCTCAGTGTCATTTTTTTAATCAAAATTAAATTAGCCTACATCTGAAAACTTTTATAATTTTCTTTATTAAAAAAATCATTACAAAAAAATCGAAATAAAAAATTTCACGTGTCGAAGATTTAAAAAATTATAGGTACAATTTTTTAAAAGTATTTTTTTACTTGCAATTTAATTGTTGAAAAAAATGCAAAAATTGTTGAATGTCGGCTAATTTTAGTATGATATCTTTTTACCAAGTTTATATTTAATTATAACTTTCGTCAATTAACGAATATTAAAAATAATTTTAAAAAAACTTCATCAACTAACATCAATTTTTATACTGTAAATATCGGAAACTTTGGTTTGAGTGACAACTGAGCAGGTTATGGTTGAATGTTTATTTGAATCTTCTGTTTCTACACCATTCAAAACGTGTCCTGACTTGAATAATTTTTTTCCTTTTATGTCATTTTGACCCCTAATATGGGTATTTTTGACGGACAAGAACCCGAATTTAATTATTTTTTTCATTATTTATTTCAACTAATACTATTTATTACACTGTTTACATCACTATGCTTTACATTTTTAACACCAGGGCGCTTCACTTTCAGCAGTAGTGCTGCCTCTACAGTTCTTTCTCAATCCCTCTCCTATTCATATATTCATATATGTAATAATATGTGTAATAATATTAAAAGATAATTCTACGGTTGATTCAGATGGCAATGTTATTGAACCTGAATTACATTTAATGTTTACTTTATAACCTGGCATGGATGCGAGACGTCATAATTTTCAGAGAATTAATGAAGTTGCTGCAGTTTTTTCAACTATGGCAGATGGTGGAATTCCCGAATCATATGTTACTGTTCAAAATAAAACAGATAAGTCATTTCAAACTTTAAGTAGTCTTGATCCTAATTCGGAGCCTTGGGTCTATCCTCTTTTTTATCCACATGGAAATCAAGGATGGCACATATCTATACCCTATAGGTACAAAACCGGAAGATGTGTGACTCGCGCGGATTATTATAAGTATTAATAAGCGATTCGAGACGATTTCAATATCTTTCTTATGGGCCGTCGCTTAACACAACAATGGGTAGTCGATGGGTATGTTAAAGTTGAATCAGACAGATTAAAATATTTGAAAAAACAACAGCCGAAACTGCGAGCAGAGTCTTATCAAGGTTTAATAGATCATTTATGATCGCAAAATGCTGTTAATAACACAAATTCCAATATTGGAAAAGTTATTATTTTACCCTCAACTTTTCATGGCTCACCAAGAAATATGATGCAACATTATCAAGATGCGATGTCTATTGTTCGTAAATTTGGAAAACCTGATTTATTTCTTACTATGACGTGCAATCCAAAGTGCACTGATAGAAGGATTTATTTGTATTAAATAAATATTTGTTAATAGTTAACAAATCATTTATTAGAGACCATTTTTTAGTATCAAACAAATATTTCTTAATATTTAAAATGATTTGTTTGTATTTAATAAATCAGATATTCATTTATTAAATATTAATAAATCTTTTTAAATACTAAGAAATATTTGTTAAGGACTAAAAAGTGGTCTCTAATAAATGATTTGTTAAATATTAACAAATATTTTTAACTATAAACAAATCCTTCTATCAGTGTGGCGTGAAATTTCCGAAAACTTATTGTCAGGACAAACTGCATCTAATAGGCCCGATTTAGTTGCACGTGTCTTTAATATTAAAAAAGATGCTTTAATTGATACAATTGTAAAAAAGCAACTTTTTGGAGAAGTTGCAGCTTACATTTGGGTCATAGAATTTCAAAAACGTGGTTTACCTCATTTACACATGTTAATGACATTGAAAAGTAATTCTAAGATAACTAGACCTGAACAGGTTGATAGATTAATCTCTGCAGAAATTCCAGACCCTGTTATTGATCCAACTTTATTTGATATTGTTACAAAAAATATGTTACATGGTCCGTGCGGAGATTGGTGTTTAATCGATGGCATTTGTTCGAAGAAATATCCCAAATCTTTTCGAAATGAGACTACGATGGATGCAGATGGTTATCCTTATTATCGCCGCCGAGACGAAGGAATCAAGTTTACACGAAATAGCAGTGTATTTGATAATCGTCATGTTGTACCATACAATCCTGAATTATTGAAAGCTTTCAATTGTCATATTAACGTAGAAGTTGTATTCTCAATTACAGCAGTTAAATATTTATTTAAATATGTTTATAAAGGCCATGATAAAGCAGCAATAATAGTAAACGGAAGCATACCAAATACTACAGAAGAAGCTCATGCATCCCATGATTCTCGTGATGACCCTGATAATTTCAATACCGTTAACGATTATGATGAAATACGTAATTTTGTTGATGCTCGTTACGTTGGGCCTGTAGAAGCTGTTTGGTGTATTATATCAAAAGATCTTCAAGACAAAAGTCATTCTATAATTCGGTTACCAGTACATTTACCAAATGAACAAAGTATTACTATTAATGATAATCCCTGGCGGATTCGTGGTTACGGTAAAATGGTCGTGAAACGACGGTGAATGTACCGTGAATTCACAGTGTCAACAAATGATCGTCGAATGACCGTCACTTGACTATCGAACGGCCGTCATTTGACAGTGAACAACGAGTATCATTGTGAAAGTTTTTCACTGTTACTTTATGATTTTTATTCTGTATAGTTATCATACTTTACTCTTCGAAAACCAAATTTTTACTTGACTTCTCCGATTTTTTACCTAAGTAAAAATCGTAGATCATCGATCGATCGAAAGCATATAAATTGTCAAAAAACCGTAACTCGGTGGTAGATGCACAGTAGTCTGTAAGTGAAACGAGCGTATAATGTCGGTAAGTCAGGAATTTTTTACTAGTCAACACTGAAAAAGTGCTGATTATATTTTTTTTTTTTTTATATCATTAAAAATACTCAAAGTGTATAAAAAGATAGGCAAATGAAAAATTTTCAGTAAATAATCGTGATGAAAAATTTGCAAAAAATATTAAATTATTGTAATTTTGTTTATTTCAAAGTAAAATCATAAAAAATTAATCAGATTACAGACAATCAACAGAGATCCATCATTTCAATACTTTTCATAAGAGTTTATGGCTTACAATAGTTGATTTTTTTTCATAGTCTTAAATGAGATACCATAATACCTTTTGATTATGAAAAATATAATAATCAATATTGTTTTTTTTTTTTTTTTTTTTTTTTTTTAGAGAGACGAAAACTTTAATTTCAAAATTACGGAAAAATTGTTTGTTATCAAGAAAAATTATTATGAGATATTTTTTTTTAACAATTCAATTTTTAGCAATTTCTTTTCCAGATCTTTTTTTATTTTGCCGTACACGGAAAAAAAAATCCTATGAAAAATTACTATAGTAACATCGTAATCCAGGACTAGACTTTCAGTATCTCGATTTTTACGATGCTGCCGTCTACAGAATACAATTTGAATTATTGAAAATTACGATGTTATTTAGTAAATTTTTTTTCCGTAAGAGCAAGTGAATAAGGACGCATACTATATGTTTTAATAAAAGAGAGATAGAGTCTAGTAGTTTGCGACGCCACCACCGAAAGATAACCAACTACTGTATCGAGGGTCTTATTATGTGACTGAACAGAAACTTTAGTTAATCCCTCCGATAGCGTGAGGGAATAAACCTTGGACTTGAGGCGGAGAGGACACCGGGTTCGATTCCTGGATGATACAGAATTATTTTTTCGGTGACCTAAACTTCTTTTTAATTTGAGTGATAGAAATTTACGATGTTGCATCGTATAAATTACGATGTTTGAGTTCTGGTCCGGCACTGCAATATCCGATACTAAAAATTACGATGTTTTCATTGTAATTTTTCGTACAATTTTCTTTCCGTGTAATTTCAAAATTGAGAATTTCGTAATCATCAAAAATTTGAATCATTTATTACGATTATTATTTTAAAGTCATGGAAAAAATATAACTTTATTTAAGCTATTTTTATCTGTGCAATGCAAAAAAATGACTTGGTTTTGATACCTTATGATGTGACTGAATCAAATGGTTCGTGCAGTGTCTTAGATAGCCTAGCTGGTAGAGTCTTGGGCGCGCGACCAGTTGAATCGGGTTCGAGTCTCGGTCTAGACTCCCTGGCGGTTTCGGCGACACGGTGAAAGCACGGTCGAATGACGGTTGTTTCACGGTCGTTTCACCGTATAAAGTTCGTTCTTACCGAGCGATCTGTCAGTCAGCATCGGATACCGTTGTGAACGATGTCTACTATAAATTTATTGAATATTTACGGTGCATACGCAAGTGAATCTACGACGTTATAACCGACACTGTACGCTCAATATACTGTCGAAATACGGTGATTTGACGCTACTGTCACGGACAGTAAAATAAAAAAAAATATTTCGGACAGTCTAGACCGAGATTCGAACCCGATTCAACTGGTCGCGCGCCCAAAAAGTATTGAAATGATGGATCTCTGTTGATTGTCTGTAATCTGATTAATTTTTTATGATTTTACTTTGAAATAAACAAAATTACAATAATTTAATATTTTTTTCAAATTTTTCATCACGATTATTTACTGAAAATTTTTCATTTACCTATCTTTTTATACACTTTGAGTATTTTTAATGATATAAAAAAAAAAAAATATAATCAGCACTTTTTCAGTGTTGACTAGTAAAAAATTCCTGACTTACCGACATTATACGCTCGTTTCACTTACAGACTACTGTGCATCTACCACCGAGTTACGGTTTTTTGACAATTTATATGTTTTCGAATGACTGTCAAATGACAGACGATCGATCGATGATCTACGATTTTTACTAAGGTAAAAAATCGGAGAAGTCAAGTAAAAATTTGGTTTTTCGAAGAGTAAAGTATGATAACCATACAGAATAAAAATCATAAAGTAACAGTGAAAAACTTTCACAATGATACTCGTTGTTCACTGTCAAATGACGGCCGTTCGATAGTCAAGTGACGGTCATTCGACGATCATTTGTTGACACTGTGAATTCACGGTACATTCACCGTCGTTTCACGATCATTTTACCGTGACCACGAATCCGCCAGGGATGTTTAGCAGCTGGTCTGATAGAAGTCGATCACGAGTGGAGAAGAACATTAAATGAAGCAATAATATGGATGATGCCACGGCAATTACGCTGTTTATTTGTTCGGATATTAATTCATTGTCAGCCACTTCGACCAGAAGATTTATGGGAGGAATTTAAAGGATCTATGTCCGAAGATTATAAAAGACGTTTCGGAGCAGAAGAAGGAAAGAAAAAAGCTTACATTTACATCAATTCTATGCTGAATCGTGAAGATCACAGTCTTTCGACGTTTCCCAATATGATTCAAATAAATGAAATTGATGATGGATTACTAGATGGTGAACTATTGCAAACTGTAAACGCGAGCGACTCACATACGTATTACAATAAACTTAATGTCCGTTAAAAAGAGGTAGTCAATTTTATATTAAGCTCAATTAAGAGTGAAAGGCTTTCGACATCTAATTGTATTTACATAGATGGACCTGGTGGGTCTGGAAAAACGTTTATTTATACAACTATCTGTCATATTCTAAAAAATTTAAACAAAAACATCTGTACAATGGCATATACGGGTATTGCAGCAACCCTTTTACCTAACGGAAAAACCGTTCATAAAACGTTTGGGTTACCTGTACCAATGTTCTCGGATTCATCCTCTTATATTAAACCTAATTCCTAAGCAAGGTGAATATTTGAAAAACATTGATGTTTTTATTTGGGATGAAGCTCCAATGTCGCCTAGATATGCACTAGAAATTATAGATCGTACGTTACGTCATATAATGAATAATGATATGCCTTTTGGCGGAAAAATGATGATTTTAGGAAGGGATTTTCGTCAATTACTTCCAGTTCAACCTCGGGCGACTCGAAGTGAAACTGTTAATCTTTCTATTAAATTCAGTTTATTATGGAAAGGTTTTCATCAGTTTTCATTAACACAAAATATGCGAGCATTACCAGAAGAAATAGAGTTTGTAAATTTTTTATTAGATATTGGTAATGGTACCGTCAATGATTTGAATGATGAAGTCAATTTACCGGACACATGTTTTACATCAAATAATAATGATATCGTAGAAAATGTATACGGTAGGATAATCAGAGAAAAATGTTATGATCAACTTACATCTGCAGTCATTTTATCAGCAAGAAATATAGATGTGGATGAAATAAATAAACAAGTCATAGAACTCTTGGACTCTACAACTGAAAAAATTTTCACAGCTATTGACAGTACTGAAAACTGTGATAACGGAAACATCGATGATATAATTTTACCCGAGTACTTAAATACTTTGAATCCACCTAATTTCCCGCCATATGAACTGAAATTACGACAATTTTCTATAGTGATGTTGATTAGAAATTTAAACTTAAGCGAAGGACTCTGTAATGGAACAAGACTAATAATACTAGAATTAAGAGTTAATGTTTTAAGGTGTAAAATATTATCAGGTGACAGAGCTGGAGAGATTGTCTTTATAAACAGGTTAACATTGTATTGTGAAAACGAATATCCCTTTACTTTTAAAAGACGACAATTTCTCATTAAAATAGCATTCTGCATGACGATTAACAAAGCACAATGTCAAACTTTTGATAAAATTGGGGTAGATCTTACTAAAGATATTTTTAATCATGGTCAACTTTATGTTGCATTTTCACGAGTACGTTCTTGGGCAGGCTTACAGGTATATTTAGCTTCTGAGAATCATAATAAAGTAGTTAAGAACATAGTTTATAAAGAAATTTTCACATAAATTTTGAAATCTGTATTCAACGATAGCCGAACAAAAATAATCTAACTAATAGATCTTTTAAATAACTCAATTGATCCAACATAAAGAACCTATAAATTTCAATACAGAAAGAATGAAAATATTTCAATATTTGGAAATAATCATTTTAGGAAATTAATACTGTAATTATATCAAATATTAAAAACAGTATAAACTGATTAATTTCCGTGAATAAGTTATATGCTTTACAATAAGGTTTGTCAACAGTTTCCAGTAATATTTTATGTGAAAGAAGTTCATTGTTCTACACATCAAATAATGGAAACTTTTAGTGAAACAAATTGCACGATTTCTTCGATACACAGCATTATATGCTAATCAAAATCAGAATAAGAAATTTTAATCAATTATCTGACACACACACAAACACACACACACACACACACACACACACACACACACACACACATATGTACACCCGTGTTTTCACCGGCAGCACTGTTTTTCCGCACCTGTTTTAGCTGTTTTATTATTTTTTTCCCGCCTATTTTCAAAAAATATATTATAAAACACTAGCAAATAGACTTAAAATTAAACAATATTATGCACAGACATTCACATAAAAAAACATAAAGTGTCATGATAATATACTATTTGTTTTCTATCCCTCTTTCTCTATCGTAATATCACACAAACACAAACACAAACACAAACACACACACACACACACACACACACACACACACACACACACACACACACACACACATGTACACCCGTGTTTTCGCCGGCAGGACTGTTTTTCCGCGTCTGTCTTCAGCTGTTTTATTTTTTTTTCCGCTTCTTTTCAAAAAATTTATTGAAAAAGATTATAACATAAACATAAAATTAAACAATATTATGTACAGACACTCAAAAAGAAAAACATCGAGTGTCATGGTAATATACTATTTGTCTTCTGTCCCTCTCTCTTCATCTTAAGATCACACTCAAACACACATACATACATACACACAAGCAGACAGAGACAGAATCACACACATATACAAACTCGTCATTTCACGTTTACTCTTTTGTTTCCCGTCAAATTTCCGTTGAATTTTAATAAAAATACTAGAAATTCGAATAGCGCGCGACGTGCGCGCCTAAATTTTAACCAATAATGAATCATGGCCCGTTTTGTGCGAGTTTCGACCTTTGACTAACTTCAAGACTTTCATGTATTTTAATTTAAAGGATTACTTTAAAGGATTTAAAGGTTATGAACATACATTCGTTTCCAAACACGCACTTTCCTTTACTTAACTTATAGACGTCATTAATCAATACAAAAACGACTATAAAAATGTTTTATCTAAAAATTTCTTATAACTAATCTAATCGTGCAATTAATATTAATTTTTTTACACTGCAGATACTTGTTATTAGAAAAAAAAAAAAAAACAACTTTGTATTAAAATGTATATGACATTATTTTATTCGTGATGTGATTGATCGAATAACCATAAGCATTTTTTTAAATCTAAAATTGAGATGAACTGTTTGTTGCATCAAATTTATTCATGATGTGATTGGTAGAATACATCATAAGCATAAAAATAATACATATAAAGTCGTCCCGTCCAGTAAGTCGCCGTCGGGTACTTTCGGGTTTTTTCCCCCACTTCCTCAATTTTGCCCCTTCTTAGTAAACCAAGCGGGATTTTGTAAGCGATGTCTGTAGTCACGGCTGATCTGTTGATAAAGAGCAAGGACAGCTATTCTTTACGGTAGCAGTCGGTAATTTGTGAATCTTAAAAAAGTAATAGTTATTCCCACGTATAGATGTCAGCACCAGGGACTTATTCCGATAATTATTCAAATAAGAGGCTGGAGATCATTTTATTAAATTTATATATTAGTTTATTCAATATTTGTATTTACTAGCTCCTGATAAATATTATTGTGATAAATAAATAATTTTATTGAATTATTTTGGCCACTTGTGACTCCGACGTCCCCTTTCGAATTTGCTGGAAGTTTTTTTATTCTTGTTTACCTTATATAAGGCTTTATTTTAATTTTTTTTCTTAAATCAAAGAAAAATTTTAATTTTTTAATAACTATAGCTTTTTTAATACTCGACTCAATGGGAGTTTAAAAAAAATTATAATCATCAGATATTTACTAATTTCATCATAAAATTTTAAATTTCATAATTAGAAAATTAATATAAAAACAATCAAGAGCTGAAATTTTCAATTTGAATAAATAAAAATTTAAAAATAAAGTAGACATTAAAAAAACCATAAAATGTTTTTTAATATTTATTTACAATATTTCCACAGTTTTTAGACAGTGAGACCTGCGTTTATCGATCTTTTAAACATTACCTGTAATTTATATTAATTACAGTTAAAATTACAAATTAATAATTACTAATCGGTAATTAATCTAACATACAATTAAGCATTCTTGGTCTCGCTACAAGTCAATATAAATTTATTTATAAATTTTGTTTATTTATCAATACATGTTTTTATTTGTATAAGAAAAAACATCCACCGTGATCAATACAAAGAAAAATAAAACAATGTTAATGATCAAACTTTCGCAAAATAAACATGTCCCGAGTGTGACGTTCTAAAACAAAAAGTAACCAACTGATTAACGACCACAAATTAATTAATTTATTAATCAATAAGTATGAAACCAACGTTTGTTATTTCATATTCAATTCATAGTTTATAAATAAGTCACACTCTTTTATTGTCTATTTTATAATCGTGTCAAAACAATTAAACTAAATTTTTGATTTCAATGTCCTAAGCACAAAACTTTTTACATTAAAAAAAATATGTACATACTTCCGTAGTATAAATAATATATTTTGTCTGTAATCAACAACCAGTTAAATAAAATGCAATGTGAAAATGTGAAACGCCAAGAGTTGTGTGACTCATTTTTATTTACTGCCAGAGATTTTTTTATTTCAAACAATAAAAATTTACCAGATGTAATCTAAAAATCTAAAATCTATCATATAGACAAAAAGCAAAAGAACAATTATTATAAGTGAGAAGTATTAATTATATTTAATAACATAAATTATCATTATCGTTGACATTATTGAAATATTAGCGGATAGTTCATCGAAACTTGCCCGTTGACAAGTAATCTCTCGATGGCGGGACATTAATGTCTCCAAAAGTCGCTATCAAAGCTTGGATACTGGCTTCTTCGTTGACGAATGCCATCGCCGTAAGTTGTTCTAGTTGCGCAAGGTAGCGTTCCCTAGGTGGTGAGGCCTTGCCTGTCAACGTTCTCCTGGTGGAGCGTCATCGAAGAGACGTGTGCTAGCAGATTTGAAAAGGCGTGCTGAGGGCTTGCGAAAGGTTCCTGAGTTCCTGGGTATTGATCCGGTTCCTGTTCAACTTTCTGGAGCAGACATCCCTGTTCCAGTTGTGCCAGTCTGACCCGTTGTAGCTCCAGTGGTAGTTCCTGCAAGGTAAATATTTTTTTCAATTATTTATTGTGACAAATGAGGTAAAAGCTACAATTTTTTTAAATATTGTGTTGATTTTTATTACGAATTAATGATGAAAAAAAAATATTTTTATAAAAATTTGCACTTGTAATTTTTTTCTAATTTTTACAAGGGAATGAAAATTTTTTTAATTAAAAATTCTAAAAAAATTTTTTATTTCAGCTAATTTTTTTATAACGACATTAGCTGACAATTATTTTATTATTATTACAAATTATTTATAAAAAAAAATACTTTTTTTGAAATTGTATTTGTAATTATAACACTGAAGTTGACGGACATTAAAAATTACTTTAGAATTTTATATTAATTAAATTATTATAAAAAAAATTTAATTAAAAAATTCCACTTGTGAAAACTTATAAAAATTACAAGTGAAAATTTTTAAAAGCATTTTTTTATAGTAATTTTTAGAATTAACAGCTGACTGCTAACTTCAATATTATCTTCTAATTTTGACAAGAACATTTTTTTAAAAAATATTTTCATAATTTAGTTATAGAAATTTGAAAAATTGACAATTTCTTTAATTTCAGTTTTTCAAATTTTTTTTATCAATTTAAGCAAAATATTTTATTAAAATTTCACCAACAATTACTTGTAATTTTTGTGTATTTTTTTTTATAAAAATTTGGTGGCAAAAAAAAAAAATTTTAAAAACTTTCAGGTGTTTTATCTTTACTATGATTTTTGAGTCTTACGTGTCTTTATCAACGGCGTTGAAAATTTATTTTTACCAATTGCCATGCTGTCGGCGACCAAGCAGCGTTTTTCAATAACAGGTTTGCTAACGCAGTAGCATCGCTGCATATAAATAGTCGTGCTCGACTATTTTGCGAATCATGTGGGCTATTATTATTGTCTTCATCAACGCTGTGGGAGTTGAACAGCATCAGCAAGTTGATCCCATCTCCGTTCATTACTCTGAAGGATAATGTCTTCCCTTCGCCAATAAATAAAAACCCACATGATGACTCGTTCATAGCTATGCACTTGCCGATTCCATCCCTCAGCAGTCTAGTTGTGTCTTCATCATTAAAAAATCCGGCTGCTACATCATCGATTTGAAAATTGACAAGCTTGGTTTCAAAGGGTATGGCCAACAGCTCGTCAACATTCAAATGTGTTGACGGAGGATGTGGCCCTAGAGCTTCAAAACACCGCTGGTAATACTCGTCACCTTTGATAAGTATTTCATCAAGCAACTCAAAATCAATGTCGTATTTCCTCGTTAGTGTCAAAGTCATGATTGCATAAGTTGCAATGGCAGTACACTGGGAGTTAATGTTGTTATGAGGAAATACATTTAGAGTTGCCTGATGAAAACTCGCTGATGCAGCAACAAAAAATTCTTTATGATTAGGATCTCCTGAAACAGTGGCTCTTGGGACGGTGGTCGGTAGTACAGATTCGGCTTCAGCAACAGAAACAGCAGAAGACATGATAGCGTCAACAATTTTTTGTCGACAGCTTTTCATGTCTTTCTGGGTAAAGTCAAAAGTTTCTTTTCCTTGGCACACAGTCTCAGCGTACATGCACGCAAAAACACCACAATCGTAGTTATTGTACTGCTGAGGAATGTTCTGTAACAGTAAAAAATTTGATTTCAGGATTAATTAATTTCTTAAGATTCTTCGAGACTAAAAATATGATCAACTTCATTTAATGGAAAAATGAACTATACCAAAAAAATAATTTTGGAGAATCTGATTATCTTAAATCAAACAAAAAGTTATTGAAATAAGAAATTATTTTTAATTCTAATTTCTTTTTAAGTTCAATAAATTTTTTCTGATTCAACAATTTACCTTCTTCATTTAAGAAGTTAAAACTTTTCAGTGATTTGTTTGGTACAAGAGTTTTTTTTATTAATTTCAGACAATTCTATCTTTTTAATTTCCCGCTAAGAAAATTGAAAATTTTCGAAATTCGGGAAGTTATTGGTTTTACCCTGTTTTGCAAAAATCGAGTTTTCATCAGATCTCGACGTTTTGAGGTTACAGGAAGCTTCCCTGAATACCCCTGTGAGGTTGTCACTATGTCTGTATGTGTGTGTGTGTGTGTGTGAAAGTATGTGAACCGCTTATAAATTTTGAACGGCTTGACCGATTTCATCGCGGTTGGTGCCATTCGAAAGGGATTGACCAAACTTAGATTTTGAATACAATTTGGATCGATTCGGGTTGGTAGATTTTGAGAAATCTCAAAAAAACTAAGAAAAAAAAAGTTTTTTTAAGGTGTTTTTTTCGAATAACTTTTAAAGGGCTTAGTTGATCAACTCCAAAAACTAATCAGCTCTTAAGCTTGATAAACCACGTCAATCGCCACCAAGAACGTAAAAATCGGTTGATTGGTTCGAGAGATATCGTCGACGAAATATTTGGAAACAGGTGTTTTTTTAACATAACTCCGACATTATTTGGAATAATTTTCAAACGGTTTTACCGATCGATTTGAAAAACGAATCAGCAATTAACATAAAAAAATTACGTTGATTGTCGTCAAGCCAGTCAAAATCGGTCAATTCGTTCAAGAGATATCGTGAAAGAAAGAACACTAAAAAAAGTGTTTTTTCGGAACTACACCGAATTTCCTAGTTTTATCAATTCAAACTTAGAGATTCTTCATGAGGCTGAGAAAACTGCGTCGAATACCGCCAGCCACGTGGAAATCGGTCGATTCACTTAAAAGTTATTGCGGTTTGAAAATTTAAAAAATATTGTTTTAAGGGGGGAAATACGTGTAGATGGCCGTTTTCGAGCAGATTTTAATCAATTATTTAAAGGTATAAAAAATTAATATTATTTATTCAAACTTTTGGGTTATTTTATACATATATTGAAGAGTAAAAATTTACATTTACAAGAATAAAACTTAAAAAGTAGTAAAGATATCAGCTGATACATCTCGTAGGTTGTCGTCCGACTTCGCAACTGGTGTACATCATGGAGGCCATAATTTTTATCTGAAATCAATGCATCAAAATTATAACTTTTTTTAGACATGTATCTTCTATATGAACCTCATTTTAAAGAAAAAAAAAAAAAATTTTCATTTTTTTGACGGCTGTGAAAGTAAGTCATGTTTTTTTACCTTTTTTTTGTTTATTGTTTAGTATAAAAAAATTAGTTAATATGAAAAAATTGCTTCTGATTGAGGTTCATATTCAGCACAATTATGTAAAGAAATAATATACTAAATTTGAAGATGATTGGTTAGAAACTTTTTAAGCTAGAGTGTACACTAGTTCGAAAAAACTAGTTTCGAGAAAAACGCGTTTAAAAAATAAGTGATGAAAAAAGTTAAGGTGACCGTCTCTTTTTTCTCATGCAATAATTTCTCGCGACATAAATTATCAGCAATAATTTCTTGTTCGATGTTTTCACAAAGGCAATATTTCTCATTGTCAAAATTTATTTGGTATTATTAATTATTATTAAAATTAATATTTATTTAATTATGAATTTTTAATGATAAAGTGAAAATAAAATATTTGAGAAACTTTTAAATGATAATTTTTGCTCTGTGAGAATTTTTTAATCAAGAAATTTTTGAGTGAGAATTTTTTGCATGTGAGAAATTTTTGTATGATAAATTTTTTATGAAAAATTTTTGTTTCGATAAATTGTTACTGGTAAATAAAGCCACGGTGCCAAAAGGTTAATATAAAGTTGTATTAAACGAATTGAAACAACTTACCAATTAATCAGCTATTCCAGCACCATATTGTAAGCCTTCTTCAGCTTCATATGCTTCATTTTGAGCTTGTAGCTTTTCTTTTCGTGCTTTTCGGGCTTCTTTACTGTCCAAGGAGCTGCGTCGATTCTGACGGGTTACGCGCTGACTGTCGGATTGTTGTGCGTGATTGAAGCTATTGTTCCCAACGATGAGACCTAACTCGTTCATGACTAATAAAATACTTGAACTGCCTTCATTGAATAAGCAAGCAGCCAAGTATGCAGCAATTTCAATAGTTTTTAAACCACTATGCAAATGTTTAGGGGCCATACGCCAAATAGTTGAATTAAAACTTTCATTAGCATTTTGAGTATGGCCTCCTAAACATCTCTCCAATAAATCTACCCGGGATAAATCCTGATAAATTGGAAAAATCGCTTTTTGAACGTCAGGATGCAAAGGTGTCGGATGTTTTGGAGGTTCTGTCCCCAGAGCTTTAGCTTCGTTCCACTTACACCAGCTATCTACACCCTTTAGACATTTGTCATGTTGTGGATTATCATCTGTTGATATCATATGGAAATAAGTTGCCAATATCTCATTTTTCATGTCTTCAACGCTATTTACATTTCTCCTAATTGCTAGTCCATAGTAAGTGCTTAATTTTTTTATTAAAACTTCTGTCAACTTTCCTCTTCCGCCCAAATGTTTTTCTTTTTTTACGCTCCGGAGTCGCGTTCCCATTCTTTTTTGCACATGACCTATACATTCGCTTTTAGTTACTGTCAGTTCATCACCATACGGGTTCAATTTTATCACTGCTGAGAATGTTTTGGAATCTCCATCGCCTATATAATTACCGTACTTTACTCCGTGTAATTCTTCTGACCTTGTAAACATCGTTTTGATAGCTTCAACTTCCATACTTCCCGCAGATCCTTCATGTGTTTGTGTGCAGCTTTCTTCATCATGGTTTTCTTCCCAAGCTATATATTCCGGTGAAGTTTTCGGTTTGTTCTTCCATATTGCACACGCATGACAATAACTACTCCGAACAACTAAATCTACAACCTTTCCAGTATAATAGCCTATTAGAGTTGTAACGCCAAATAATGATTTGAATCCTCGTTTCCTCCAAGTTCCATCACCAGATACTTTAAAATTAAGAAGAGGTCTTTCGTGCTTCTCATTTTCTTTTTTTTTCTTCATCTACAGCTTTCTTACAACAAAATTCAAATATTTTTTTAGCAGCACTGTGAATATGATCATATATCGAATTGTAAGTATTTTCACAGATACCTGGAAGTATATGAATGACTACCTACTCGACCCTAACCGACCGCTCCGTTCAGGTAATTATGTTCTCGGGCGCTGTACCGAGCGCACTTACTAAATCGCTTGTAACTTTTGAACGAATAATAATTTTGACCTGAAATTTTAACTGTATATTTTTCAATAGTTTTACAAGCGATTTATGAAAAAAAAAATTTTGAATTTTTTCAAGCCTCTACACGTATTTCCCCCCTTAAGAGACTTCTATCAGACTTTTGAGCCCTAAGAGCTCAAAAGCATGGAAAAACTATTTATTTGAGCTCGAAGAGCTCAAAATAACACATAAATTACATTTTCGGGCTCGAAGAGTGCGAAAGTGCAATTTTAAGCGCTCAGGTATGGAATTAGCGGGAAATTGCAGGGATGGCCTTCAGAGTCAACCGTTTTTCTAATTTTTTTTATTTAAAAAAATTTTATTACCTTAGGATTAGAAATTGTCCACAAAATTTTCTGTTTTTGCCGCACACAAGCTTCTTCTTCCATGTAATTCCGTATGCACTGAAAAAAAATATATCAATTAAAGTTAACTTACATCACAATAAATATTTATTTTTTTTTCTTCAATTCCGTTGTAAAAATATTAATCGAAAAATAAAAGCTGGTAAATTTTATATTTGAGTGACTCTAACAGCGAAAATAAAAAATAGCAATATTTTTATGGCTATCTGGCTACTAAAGCGCGAAATTTTAAAAGTTTCAATTATTGTTTTTCATTATACAATTTTTCATTATACGTCCTTCCGGCTTTAATAAAAATTCTCCTAAAGCCACAAGAGCGGATAACTTTGAGACACGCCTTTTTGGTGTTAATTCAAAAATTTTTTTTACTGATCATGACGGTTTGGACGATTTTGGGCAAATAAAAATTGTTTTAATATTTCACTTTCGGCATTTGTTACACCATATGTTGATATTGAATATCTTAAATTTTTTTCTTAATAAAACAATGATAATTTTGAGTGGTACAAAAAATTATTTACCTAAAATTTACATATTTTCAAAAATCTATACTTACGAATAAATATTCTGCAGTCTTTGTATATATGCTGTTGTAATGGGTGATTCGATTAATTCGGCAGTCTACGACACACAAAGCCCAGTGGTTCGACAGATGAGTGGGTATGATGATTATGTCCTTTTCGAAGATATTAATCTGAAATATACAATTTTGTTATTATATTTTATTTCAAGGATAATGTGCTTATAAGTTTACGACCTTGACTCATAAATTTTTAACTTCCCGTTAAGAAAATTGAAAATTTTCAAAAATCGGGAAGTTATTGGTTTTACTCCGTTTTTTAAAAATCGAGTTCTCATCAGATCTCGACGTTTTGAGGTCCTAGGAAGCTTCCCTGAATGTTTTCACGATGATGTCCGTATGTCTGTATGTATGTGTGTGTGTGTGTGTGTGTGTGTGTGTGTGTGTGTGTGTGTGTGTGTGTGTGTGTATGTATGTATGTATGTATGTATGTATGTATGTAACCCTTTTATAACTTTTGAACGGCTTGACCGATTTCATCGCGGTTGGTGCCATTCGAAAGGGCTTGACCGAACTTAGATTTTGAATATACTTTGGACCGGTTCGGATCTGTAGATTTTGAGAAATCTCAAAAAAACTACAAAAAAAATTTTTTTCAAATGTGGTTTTTTTGGAATAACTTTCAAACGGCTTAACCGATCAATTCCAAAAACTAATCAGCTCTAAACCTCAAAAAACCACGTTGATCGCCGTCAACCTGGTCAAAATCGGTTGATTCGTTCGTGAGTTATCGTTGTCGAAAGAAAACAAAAAAAAGGTTTTTTCGGAATTACTTCGAAATTCCTTGTTCGATCAATTTGAACTTAGAAATTTATCATGAAGCTTAAAAAACTGCGTCGAATGCCTTTAACCGCGTGAAAATCGGTTCATTTATTCAAGTCATTGCGGTTGGAAAATTAAAAAAATTGTGTTTTATTAAACTTCTATTAAACTTTTGAGCTCGTTCGAGTTCAAAAGCATAGAAAATCTCTCTCTGAGCTCGGAGAGTTTAAAATAAAACACAAATTGTATTTTTGAGCTCCAAGAGCTCAAAAACGGCATGAGTACAATTTTAAACGCCTAAGTAGAGAATAAGCGGGAAGTTGCAGGGATGGTCAACCGTTTTTCCTATTTTTTTTTTTTTGAAATTATAATAATGATTATTATTATAATTATTACAATTATAATTATAATCTAAATTATAATTATAAATAACAGAAAAGTTATACCTTTTTGGTCCAATTAGCTACACCTTTATGGGACTCAATGCTCAGCTTGGTGAAAAATTGTGTGTCGTAGACGTGTACCGATAGATTTGATTCTTTCGCGAGCAATCGAAGATATATGTTTATCACCTTGAAGAATAAAATTCAAAAATATTTTGTAATTTACTTAAGGAAGTACGAACACCATAGCAACTTCTCACAAAAGGCTTGATTTTTTTTCAATATGAAGTTTAAGTAGGTCTTATATTGATACATTGATACATTTCTGTATTTTTCTCGTAAAACTGTCGGTAAATATTTTTAAAAAACTTATGGAAGAAAGTAAATATATTGGTGATAAATTTAATTCAAAAAAATTTACACTTGCCCGACTAATTAAAGTGTATTAATTAAAAGAATAGTATATTACACACCTAGAGAAGTAAAGTAAGAAATGTCTCAGATCACATGTAATTGTCAGCTGAGGCGAAGTCGAGGTTGACAAAAATGTGATCTGAGGCTTTCTTATTCACTTCCCGTGGAGTGTATGCTATTTTTTTGCTCGACGAAGGCAGAAAGTGATAACTTCGTTTAGCGCAGCGGGCCGAAAGTTGACGCTTTCTGCCCGTCGAGCGAAAAAATGTATGTCTATATATTGAGAAAAGTCATATGGTTACTGCTCTCCCCTTACTGCGCTAGGGTCGATACCTATCTCCCAACCCGCCTAGCGCTCGTACTTCCTTAATAACTTTTTTTTAACTGCATGTAGTGAACATCGATAATTAAAAAAATCTAGAAATTATTTTTTTGCCCTCCGGGCGGAAAGTGGCAACTTTCGTCCCGCTGCGCTAAACAAAGTTGCCGCTTTCCGCCTTCGTCGGACAAAAAAATAGTATACACTCCACGGGAAGTAAATAAGAAAGCCTCAGATCACATGTTTGTTGACCTCGGCTTCGCCTCGGACAACAATTACATGTGATCTGAGACATTTCTTACTTTACTTCCCTAGGTGTGTAATATACTATTTTTGCCCTCCGGGCGGAAAGTGGCAACTTTCGTCCCGCTGCGCTAAACAAAGTTGCCGCTTTCCGCCTTCGTCGGACAAAAAAATAGTATACACTCCACGGGAAGTAAATAAGAAAGCCTCAGATCACATGTTTGTCAACCTCGGCTTCGCCTCGGCTGACAATTACATGTGATCTGAGACATTTCTTACTTTACTTCCCTAGGTGTGTAATATACTATTTCTCCCCTCCGGGCGGAAAGCGTCAATTTTCCTCCCACTGCGCTAAATGAAAATGCCGCTTTCCGCCTCCGTAGAGGAGAAAAATAGCATACACTCCTCGGGAAGTAAATAAGAAACCCTCAGATCACAACAATTACATGTGATCTGAGACATTTCTTATTTTACTTCCCTAGGTGTGTAATATACTATTTTTTACTCGCATTTTCGACAATCTTGCAGTCGTGTTTGTGTTTGTGTGTTTTTGTGAAATTATTACAACAAGTGAAGGATATGATCGATTAAACCCCGATTTGTCGTATTTCGAAGGGGCTTATGTGACTCTTAAATATCATATAGATTTAAATTAGTTTTGCCCTGTAGATTTTGATGAATTTCAAAAATTATTTATTAATTACTTGTAAATAGCTCTACTGATCAAAGTATAATCTGCTTTTCTACTGATGACGTCGATTACTGTAAGCTACGTTGTAACATCAATTTTTCCTAATAATTCGTTCGTGACGTTTCGTTACCGAGAAATTAAAAAAAAATTTTTTCCTTAAATGAACTTCTGATTGTTTGTTGGATTATTATTGTTGTAATGAGTTATTTCGTAGCATTGAAAATGCAAATCATAGATTGAAATCGGTTCGTTTTTTCAAGAGATATCGAAATTCATAGTTTTCAAAAAATGCTTTTCAATTTCGACCTCTTGTTTGGGATCTGGAAAATGAATACAAGTTTTCCTCGGGGCTGGAAGAGCTCGAGACTTTGTAATATAGTCTTTTCGAACCTTTTGACAAACCGTTATATACATTTTTTATTTAATATGTATTGTTATCTATACCTGGTCGTTAAGCCACTTGTTTTCGAATAAACAATATAGATCGCTCACGATGAAATCGATGTTCACCTGACTTCGGGATTTCCTGTTTTGTGGGCCTAAGCTTTCCTGAAAGTTAATAACATCAATCTTATAACCGGAAATAGTACTATTTTCCTTACTATATTTTTACTTGAAAATCTTCCAAAAATGAACATGGTCATTAGAGTGTTTCAAAATTAAACTTCCGTGATGGACCTCTTGAAATTGGAATTTTGAGTTTCGCTTTTAACAGGAGCTGTGTTTAGGTAATACCTAAGATATTTTGAGGTGAAACGATTCATTTTATTTTCCTAGAATTTATAACAGGAGTTTTCTTTGGGTACTTTCGGCCGAATTTTGAAATTTCAGCGGAAATGCCTAAACTAAACTCTTGTTAAAAAATTCTAGGAAAATCAAATGAATCGTTTCACCCCAAAATATCTTAGGTAATACCCAAACATAGCTCCTGTTGAAAGCGGAACTCAAAATTCCAATTTTAAGAGGTCCATCATGGAAGTTTAATTTTGAAACACCCTAATGGTTATGCATAATTATGGGTGAAACAATTCTTAACAATACACATGATCATTCCTTCCATGATAAATCGGACATGAACCAACACATCAGTCCCGACCAGAGCTAGGGGTTTTCAGGCCATTTATGATCAGGCCTGAAGTATTAAATGCCTCCGATATGATCACGCATGAAGAGATATGGTCTTGTTCAATTTCAGACCTGAACATACATAAACAGGCATGATCATGTCTGAAAATTTTACCGAGGTTATAACTATGTGAGATGTACTTTCAAAGTAACGTTTAATTGTTGTTATTAATCTTAGTGAGAGCGGCAGAAGCAGCCACGCGACACGCGTCTGACTTTGGCGATCACCCAGGTTAAGCAGCATTGACTGTGGTTAGTACTTGAATGGGCGACCGCCTAGTCAGCGCTGACTAGCGCGTATGTCTTCATGCGCTAGGAGAGGGGACCAATGTTCCGGTAATCGATAAAGAAGAGTATTCTTTTCGATTATCGTGAGCTTATGTCGCTATTTCAAGAGCCTACGAAGAGGTGAGGAATAGGGCAAATGCAGTACAAAAAGCACAAGTCGGTTCACAGACGCAAAAAACCAGTAGGAGAAGCAGAGGATCACTAAAGTGGGGCCGAACAGAATAAAAAATAATAGGAAGGGATGTAGTCCCCCGCTTCCCGGCCAATAGGCTGAAGCGTGAAGACCTAATAAAAATATTTACCTTAGTGTAGTGGGTAATTTTTTCATCTATCTCCATTATAGATGACATTTCCGTTTCGACGATGCTGTCAAGTGAAGTTATCTCTTCTTCCCCATGCTTTGTTTCTATGTCTTCGATCAATGACATAACTGCAGCAGCTTGTTCTTCATGACTGATACATGTTGGATTGCCACAAAACTAAACATTCAAATCGTTATTTTTTATACATGTGCAAAGATAATTAACTAAAATCAATAAAATAAGTTTCAAGAAATTTATCGTTTTCATTTCAGGACAAAAATTCTGAAACTAATAAATTTTCATGGTTTAATTTTATTTTTATAATTCAATTATTTATCGTCATGATTGAAGACAATGAAACTCTTCATAATTATTTTCTTGGTTCAAGTTAATTTTATTTAACACACTGATAGAAGGATTTATTTGTATTAAAAATATTTGTTAATAATCAGCAAATCATGTATTAGAGATCATTTTTAGTATTGAACAAATATTCCTTAGTATTTAAAATGATTTGTTTGTATTTAATAAATTTAATATTCATTTATTAAATATCGACAAATCTTTTATTTTTAAATATTGAAAAATATTTATTTAATACTAAAAAGTGGTCTCTAATAAATGATTTGTTAAATATTAACAAATCCTTGTATCAGTGCAGTGTATGATTTCAATAAATATATATGAAGACAAACTACCTCACAAGCGTCAGATTCTTGTTTTACGAGGACAGGTTTTGGAGAACAGGTTGAAATTTCTTTCTGAAAAATTCAAAATACCACTGAGTCTGTCAAGCTTAAATCATGTATCCATTATAATATAATAAAGTTCAGAGCCAAAAAAATACTGAGAACATTTTTCAGTAAAAAAAATTCAAGTTACGTCAGCACGTTAAGAATTTAATATTTTGATAAAGACCACCCATGTAGGAACTGCCAGAGTTGATGACGGGGCCTTCTCTGGCCCAGTACTGGGCAACCAAGCTTGATGCACCCACATTGATCCATGCCTGGGCCAACACTGGGTAATCAGCCTTGGCCAACCCAATGATTACCCGAGCCTGGTCCAAAATTGGTTTGCCATAGAATGGCCAAGGCAAGAAAACCCAGCGTTGGTCCAAGACTGGATCGCCATAGAATGGCCGAGGCAAGAAAAGGCTTTGAGCCAAGACTGGACAGCTATGCCTTGGTCGGCCTAATGATTATCCGAGCCTGGACAAAAGCTGGGAAGTCTAGCCATGGTCGTTGAATGGCAACCCATACTTGAGCCAGAATTGAGTAACCTAGCCTTGGCCATTCAATGGGAAATTCAAAATTAATTAATCATTAAATAATTAATTAATCACTAATAAGTTTTAAATATTAAATATTTATTATTCAACGAATATTTGTTAGCAAATGCTAAAATTGCAATTTTGTTATTCAATCAAAACAATTGCATGTCGTCAAATTTGATATGGTCTTATAAAATTAAAATATAATAATTTAAAGTTGACTTTTTAATATTGATAATTTGAAATATTAATATTTATAATAACCCTTTAACACTGAATTGGCCCTGAGTGACCTTCGTGGCACTGGAGTAGGGAGCGTGTAAAGTAAATGTAGAAGGGGGCGTTCCGTCAAGAGTGGGGGAAACGCCCAGAAGCCTTAAAGGGTTAAGATATAAAAAATCCGAACAAAAACAGTTTCACTGTAAAAAATTGCGCCAAGTCCACGTTCATAAAACTCATCTCAATAACATTCGCACTTTACAAAAAAAAATAATACTCGTTTCAATAATTTGTATTCTTTACAAAAAGATATGAAATACAAAAAAAAATACCAAGAAACCGTCATAATGTTGAAAAAATTGAAAAAAAATTTGTTGAAAATTTACAAATTAAAGAATAGTATATTACACACTTAGGGAAGTAAAGTAAGAAATGTCTCAGATCACATGTAATTGTCAGCCGAGGTTGACAAACATGTGATCTGAGGCTTTTTTATTTACTTCCCGTGGAGTGTATACTATTTTTTTGTCCGACGAAGGCGGAAAGCGGTAACTTTGTTTAGTGCAGCGGGACGAAAGTTGCCACTTTCCGCCCGGAGGGCAAAAAAAAATTTTTATCGTACTTGGCGCGCGTCATTGAGTAACCCAAATTTTTTCGGTCGAATTACAACTCGAGAAAAAACAATTTTGTCTGAATACTAGATGGGCACAGAATTGTATTTAGAATTGAATAGAATTGTATTTTTAAATCTAAACTTGAAATTTAATTGGAGTATTGTTTTGACTTGCACAAATTCTAAATTCCATCGGATTGGCCTGTATCTTCTATCCATGTGATTATTCTAGCTAATATTCATTGATGTATCTTTCAATGTGCAATCACTATAACATTCCCGTAACTATCTTTCAAAAATGACTAATAATTGACATGAAGAAATAAATATTTAAATCGGTTGACCTTGAAGGCCATCCCTGTAATTTCCTGTTTCTCTTAAGATTCCATCAAATTTTATATTTGTTGGAACTGTATTTGATGAATATGAATTTTTTGACAATTATCACTCCCGCACTCCTATGTTGAGGAGAAAATTCGTCAGATCATATTTGACATGATTTCTAAATTATAAATAAAAGGTTTCAACAAAATTTCGAGTCCATAAAAACTATTGTTTGTAAATAAAAGATTTTCATTGTCAACGCCCCCGCAATTCTTTTTGGGGTTGGAATTCGAGAAAATTCATTCTTAACTGAGCTTGACATTTTCACGAAGACTCGTACTAAATATGGAGTCTGTAGAAGTTACAGTTTGGAAATTAAAATTTTAGATTTCAACACCTACACCCGCAGTCCCTATCGGAAGTAGAATTTTTTGAAATCCGTTTAGAGATGATCTCATGACAAATAAAAGATTCCTACCAAATTTACAGCTTTTAGAAGCTATATTTTGGAAATTAAGATTTTTTATTGTTAACCCATTCCCGCAATCCTTGTTATGGGTGGTTCGTCGTAAAATCCGCTCTTAGATTATATCTACATCACATATAGAAGATTCCTACCAAATTTTTCATTGTTAACGCCCCTGCCATCCTTTTTGGAGTTAGAATTTGAAAAAATCCATTTTTAGCTGAACTTGACATTATACACGGAGATTTCTACCAAATTTGGAGTCTATAGAAAATACAGTTTGGAAATTAAAATTTTGGATTTTACCACCCACCCCCACAATTCCTATCGGGAGTAGACTTTATTGAAATCCATTTTGAGATGATCTGTCCATGAGAAATAAAATATTCCTACCAAATTTAGAGTTTTTAGAAGCTATATTTCGAATTTAAGATTTTTTTTTGTAAACACTCACCCCCGTGATCCTTATTGATCATTTCTATATCACATGTGGAAAATTCCTACCGAATTTGGCGACTATAAGAGATATAGCTTAGGAATTCATAATTTTAATAGTTAACTCCCAACCCCGCGAACCCCTGTGAGGTGAGCTATCGTAAAGTTCGTTCGTATGTTATTTCTACATCTCTTACAGAAAATTCCTACCGAATTTGAAGTCTATAGAGCTATAGTTTGAAATCGGAATTTTTTCATTTTTACCTCCTCATTTTTACGCAATTTTTTTTGGAATCGGATATCGTAAAATTCGTTGATGAATTATTTCTACATCACATATAGAAGATTCCTACCAAATATGGAACATGTAGGATCTATATCTTGGAAATTAAAAATTTTCATTGTTAACACCTAACTCCGCAATCCATATTGGGAGTAAGTTGTCATGAAATCCGCTCTTAGATCATTTCTACATCACATATAGCAGATTCTTACCAAATTTGGAACCTATAGGAGCTACAGTTCGGAAATCCAAAATTTTCATTTGTTAACACCCACCTCCGCAATCCATATTGGGAGTAAGTTGTCATGAAATCCGCTCTTAGATCATTTCTACATCACATATAGGAGATTCTTACTAAATTTGGAGCCTATAGGAGCTACAGCTCGGAAATTCAAAACTTTCATTGTTAACACCCACCCCTACATATTCCTTATTGGTGATGAGTTATTATAAAATCCGGTAATTGATTATTTCTACATGACATATAGAAGATTCCTACCAAATTTGCAGTCTCTAGGAGCTATAAATTCAAAAACAGGAATTTTCCATTGTTAACGCCCCCGCATCCCCCCTTGTGGGTGGAATTTCGTAAAATCCGTTCTTAGCTGACCTCTACTCGGCGAAAGGAATATTCCTACCAAATTTCAAGTTTCTAGGTCTGATGGTTCCCTAGATATCGTGATGAGTGACTATATAGATAGGAATCTCTTATATATATATATATATATATATATATATATATATATATATATATATATATATATATATATATATATATATATATATATATATATATGAGTAATATGCACATGTTATAATTATTCAATGATACAGTAATTGATTTTTATAAGTTTTTTTAATAATAAATCAAAAAAATTTTATTTTTTAACTTCCCGCTAAGAAGATCGAAGATTTTCAAAAATCGGGAAGTTATTGTTTTCACCCCGTTTTGCAAAAATCGAGTTTTTTGCTCGACGGGCAGAAAGCGTCAACTTTCCGCCCACTACGCTAAAAGAAGTTGCCACTTTCTGCCTTCGTCGAGCAAAAAAATAGCATACACTCCACGGGAAGCAAATAAGAAAGCCTCAGATCACATGTTTGTTGACCTCGGCTTCGCCTCGGCTGACAATTACATGTGATCTGAGACATTTCTTACTTTACTTCCCTAGTTGTGTAATATACTATTGTTGACATTACAAAAAATTTTGTTCGATACAAATTCGCAATAGGTATTTTGATAATAAACTTGAAGTCATGACACTCGTCTGAGGTTATGGATACATTCTCTACGAAATCTCGTACGTAATATCTGGTCTCGCTTCGCTTGACCGATAACAACCTACTCGATTTTGTTGAGAGTGCGCCTATAATCTCAGCCTCGTGACGTCACTTCAAGAGTACCAAAATACCTATCTTTGTGCATACGTATCGAAAATGACTATTTTCGCAGATGAAAAGCATGTATGTTGTTGTCAGATCGTTATTAATGTATACCATCCACTACTCAAATATGAAAAATTTTTCATTATTTATATATTAACTATTTAATTATATTCAAGCATAATTGTTTTGTATACATTATTTATACACTAATCGTGTAATTACAAGGGGATGATACTAACATTGAAAAATTGATTATCAGTTGTTAATGTTGTGTTCATTTTTAATAAAAATCTTAAGAAAAGTTTTAAAGTTACTATTATATTTGTGAGTTTATGAAAAAATATTCATACATCTGTTTCCGGTACTTCGGTTTCAGTCTCAGGCACTCCAAATTTGTGAGCATCCCATTGGTTCATCCAGCTTATATAAGCTGCTTCATCCTCTGACACATCTAGCCATTCGCTCTGTTCAGTCTGTATTGAGGCATTCTGTTACGGATAAAATAATATTTTACGGGTTAGATTATTATATTAAGTTGACTTAATGAACGGGAGCACAAGATTGTTAAAATTATAAAGGTCAAGAAGTTATACAAGAATCGTTATATTTTCATTAATGAAGATAAGTAAAAGTTTAATAATATACACTACAATTGTATAAAACATAATCTGTGCGGGGGGCGAATGGGCATCGCAAGCGAACAGGAGCCAACACTACGCGATGCACAAATATTATGTTTAATATTATAATTACTCTGAGAATTTTGATGAATTGTCACGACGATTGTTGTAAATAATAATTATTATTATATTATTTTAATTTTTATCATTCTTTCTATGTTTATTATAATTATTATTATTATTATTATTATTATTATTATTAATAATAATATTATTATCATCATTATAAGACTTTTCGGATTACTATGACGATTAGAATTATTACATCATGACGATTGTTTACTGAAATATACAAGAAATTATTGGTGTGAAGTACGTGAGGAAATTTGCTAATTTCGAACAACTTTAGTTTCTAACGGAAAATAATTTTGAAAGAATGAAAATAAATGACAAATATTTTGAATTTTGTCGGCCGACCTGTGCAGTTACGGCAGCCGAACAGTCGGTTGTTGAGCTTGTGCAAGCCTCGATAGAGGGCCACGAAGAGAAAACTTCACGAGTCGATGCGGGTTCGAATGATTGTTAGGTTTCGCCTTACAAACGTCGTCATTCAATTGGGAAACTGGTCAAGAGAAAAAAAATATAGCTTCGCGAGTTGCTACATCGGCGGAAAAACGGGTATTACTGCTGACGATAAAATTAGTATACGTCGCGTCTTCTTAAGTTATCGTTGTCTTGTAAAATTTACGGAATGCTTATGTTTTATACAATTACGAGATTCAATTATAATATGATTTAAATTAAACTCCACGTATAGTTTATTTTATTAGCAATAGAACCCTAGACTCCAGCAAGAGCTTTATTTCATGCCAAAGGTAAAAATTAACTATTACACAATTATAATTATGATTATGACAAATGTATTGTAAAAAAAGCTATGAAAAAAACTTACGTCACCATCCGAGATGGAATCCGGGAATGAAGAATGAAGATTGCGCAGCACTTGACTGTGTATTTTTAACTTCTTTCAAATAATCAGTTAAAATGAGCGCTTCGGTTTTGAAAACGCAATCTTCCCACATTTTTGGTGTGATTTCGGAAAGTACTTCGGCCCAAGTTTCCTTTGAAACTTTCTCCGAAAATTGATTGCCCTTACCGATTCTATTGTCGTATTTGGGTTTTGCAATACCCCAAATAAGTTCGATCGCATTGTACTGGAAGTGATATGGAGGAGTTCGCAAAATGCGATGTTGTGGTGCTATTTCCTTCAATATCTCTTCCAGTACGTAGACCTTTTCTTCCTTTGCGCTATGGCACAAGTCTAGTAAACTTTGTTTATTAGAATTTGCAGCGTAAGGGATGTTGCGCTCCTCCAACCACTTCTGGATGTCTGCTTTTTTCCAGTTATTGGTAGGCTGTCGATTTTTCTATAACAAACGTAATGTAAGTTAAACTAATGTATTCATAAGAAGCAAGCTTGTCCGAATGCTTCTATTTATTATATTCCTTGTATTTTTACATTGAAAGTAAGAAATTTCGACTTGCTCAAGAAGATAATAAAAAAAAAATTAAAATTTCTTGAATGGAGTAAAAAGTTCACCGAAAAATAAGAAACCTGACTAGAATTGTAGTGAGGCATGCCGAGGAATCAGCTCGGGGCAAACTCGGATTTCTGAACTTAAGTTGTCTAAGTTCGATATGCTAGGATTGTTTCATTAGTACGAAAAAACGATAAACAAAGGTTTACCGAAGTTTTGAAGTCTAGATATTCGTGGTAGTATATGCTGATACAGTCGAAACCGAATAAAACGACATCGTTTATAACGATAGATCAGTTATAACAACCGGATTGCAAGGTCCCAGCCGAATCTCTATATCAACTAATAATTACGCATACCGCCTATGAAGTTCAGTATTTTTACACTACTCATTATATTGATTGACAAGCCATCGGCTTCAAAATCAACCCATATTCAAAAATATTTATTTAAACAATCCATCGAATCGGGAAAATAAAATAAAACAAAATATATTTTAACTCTCAGGTAAGTAAACCCAGAGCAGATACGTGCAGTTATCAGTTAGCTGAAAATTTATAAAACTCATTACGGTTTGACCATCGAAACTACACGGAAAAACGAGATCTAACTGGTTTCCATCTTGGACAGAACCTAGTTCCATCTGTAGTGAAAAAAATTTACAAATGGTTACAACTTCAATGTAGATTGTAGTGGGTACAATTTTCATTGAACTCAGTTCAATCCGAGATGAGACTCAGTGCCATCCGAGATTTATTTGTCTCAGATGATTGTCAGTACTACGCGCTCATCAGTTCCATCTAACATAGAAGTGACTTACATTTGGAATTTAACTAGAATCTATGTACAGATAATAACTATTTCTACATTATCATTTTCAAGCGCATTGCAATCAAATATATATGAATAATATGAATGAATAATACAATACATTATAATGCATAATACAGATTATAATTTTCTATATTCAAAATAAAATTGGTATTCATCAACATTTTATTTAAAAAATTTTTAGAATTTTAAAAATAATTTTTAAAATTTATTGTTTTAAAAATTTTTTTAATTAAAAGAAAAAGATGTTGATGAATATCAATCTTATTTTGAATATAGTACCGTACTGAAATTTAAATTAATTTTGTTTTAAGGATTAATTTTTGGATTGAACTGAGTTCAACAAAAATTGTACCGTTTGTAAACGTTGTACCGTTTGTAAAAATTGTAAACGTTTGTAAATTTTTTTCACTATAGATGGAACTAGGTGCTGTCCAAGATGGAAACCAGTTAGATCTCGTTTTTTTCCGTGAAGAAGGTCACCCAGAAAGAAATTTATCAAAGTAAACATTTCCGAAAATAAAACACTTATGTTACGTGAGCATAAGTCATGGTATTGCATGTAGCTCGGCTCACGAAAAACTTTTGACTAAATAAACAATAAGGAATTTAACGCGCAAGAGGGAATATTTAGAGCCACGTATACTGTCGCTAAACAATTGAGGTTTCATACAAATAGAAGCGACCCACTATTGAAATAAAACGGCCACCCAAAATAAAAATTTTGTTCTTGGAGATAAGAACACCCAAAATAAAACAATTGTACTACGGAAAATAAGTCGTGGCATCGTATAGTCAGATATTATCAGTACAAAAAGTTATTAGAAATTCGAAATAGAAGGAGTAACCTGCGAGCATATGAAACCAAACCGCGGTCCTCATAGTCATCATTTCACCCGATTAACTGTGATTGCAGTTGGTAGCTCCTATTATCATTTTTTATCATAGGCATAAATTATCTTTGAAATTATTTATATTTTTATTATTTTAATGATATCATTTTTTACATTTCGCTAAATTTACAAACGGCTAAATTTACAGTTTTCAAAGTTTAGAGTTTAGAAACGGCTAAATTTAGAAGTGGTGAAAAAACTGTAAACATAGAAACCTACCCGAATTAATGCACGTGATTGTATTCGAATCGCTTATAACTTTTGAACGACTAAACCGATCGGTACCTACCAAACGGCGTTCTAAGGAGTTCCCGTGGACTTAGATTACCTATGAATTTGATCCGATTCGGACCGATAGATTTTGAAAAATTTTGAGAAATCTAAAAAAAAATCAGAAACAATTTTTTTTGAAGGTGGTTTTTTTGGAATAACTTTCAAACGGCTCTATGGATGAACTCTAAAATCTAATCAGCTCTTAACCTTGAAAAACCACGTCGATTGTCGCAAGTCCGGTCAAAATCGATTAATTCGTTCGAGAGATATCGTGAATAAAAGAAAGCCGAAAAAAGTGTTTTTTTCGGAATCACTCTGAATTTCCTAGTTCATCAATTAAAACTTAAAAATTCTTCATGAGGCTGATAAAACGGCGTCGAATGCCGCCAATCACGTGGAATGAAACTTCTATCAGACTTTTGAGCCCGAAGAGCTCAAAAGCACAGAAAAGCTATTTCTTTGAGCTCGGAGAACTCAAAATAACACATAAATTACATTTTTGAACTGGAGGAGCTGAAAAACATTATGTGCAATTTTAAGCGCCTATAAGTATGGAAGCGGGAAGCTGCAGGGATGGCCTTCAGGGTGAACCGCGATGAAATCAGTAAAGCCGTTCAGAAATTATGTGAAGTTTACACAAACGTTATGTGAAGTTTACATACATACACACGTACACACATACATGCGTACATACACTATTGCGGGAATAGTCAGGGGAGCTTCCTAGGACTTCAAAAAGTCGAGATCTCATGAGAACTAGATTTTCGAAAACAAGGTAAACCTTAAAAAGCTTCCCCTGGATTTTCGAATATTTTCAATTTCTTAACTCGGGAAGTTAAAAAATATTTTTTTTTTTTTAGAAAATTACCTATTTTTTAATCTTTTCCCGGCTCGAGTTTCCCGGCAGTCTAGATGTGAGTCAACAGTAGGGATTGAGTCTATTTGAATTCCATTGTACTGGGCTGTATGAGTGAAAGTATTTTGTTATGGTAGTGTGGTCAAGCGCCCCCTTCTACCATTTTTCCGGCCTCCCTTGCTAGAAAGCAGACTATAGCTCTCTCTTTTAAGAGAAATAGACGTACGATTCATATTAAGTAGTAAGGGATTCAAGGTCGACCGGAAAAGAGGGGTTAATTATCCTACGAATGAGACATTGAGTCGTGCACTTTCGATTTGCTAAACTTTTTGACTGCTACCCCTGAAGTTTTGCAGCGTTCTAAGTAAATTTTGCTTTTCCCTTCACATTTCTCATCCCACCAGCTAGAGGTCCCTCTCCATTATTTATTTCCTTTTCTCCGATTCTTTCATAGCTCTTTTTAGGTTTTCCTTTTAAAGTTCTCTCCAGAACCTCTGTCAGTATTCTCTTCTATTTTCAGCCCTTTTTGCACCATGTCTACTTCTTTTCATCAATCCAAACTAGATCGATCACTGACCTCCCTCTCTCTCCCCCCGATGAATACCTCACTCTTCCACCACCCATCCCCATCCTTGCATATCCGTTTCAAAATTGCCCAGCCTCTCTCATTTACAAACTTGCATAGGGTCTTTGCTTTTTCTTGTTAGTAACTGTATCCCCTAGTATTTTCTCAGCCTTATTTCTTGCACCTGGTCATCTACACTTTTTTAACCTCCCTTCAGCCCCCCATCCTTACGTTCAGAAGTTACTACCATTTATTATTTCTGTTTTATTCCATACATTTTCCATCTATCTCCTCTTGAGT
>NC_058163.1:9795915-9809425 GCF_020080835.1 Cotesia glomerata | reverse complement strand
TAGATGAGGCCCGACTAGAATCATAATAAAACACATGTAGATGTACAATCAAACTACAGTACAATCTGAGCGATTTTCAATCATTTCTAAGTAAAACTTAATTATTTTGTTGGTGAATCCTGTGTAAAACATAATATATTCTTTAATTGTCTATAGCAGTTCCAGGCTGAAAACAGAGTTTTCTTTAAGTATAATCGGAGTGTTTACGAAATACGACCAAAATAAATTGAGTGTTGTTTTTAAATGATACTGAAGTATCTCAAAAAAGCCCAAAAAATGTATTGAGTAAATCAGATAAAAAGCTTTTAGTAGATTGTGGTGTAACGGGGTGGTTAGCCCTGTCCAATTGGTCACCCCTTTCCTCTTTGAAAAGGGCGCCACTGGGATTTTATACTCGGTGTCCCAGAAACCGGGGAGCATGAGAAGGAAAGATCGGGTCGTGAGAAGTTTAGAAAGGCTGAAAAATTAATACTGAGAAACAATTATTAACAATTAACAATTCAATTATTTATTTAATATAAACAATTTAATTTTAACAAAATTCCTTAATAATATTACCCTTAAAATTAACTTATCAATTACTTAATTGTGAGGACCTATCACCTACGCAGGCACTTGCCAAAACTTACAACTAAATATCCTTAAATTCTTTCAACTATAGATCATTACGCATCTAGATTCCTAAATTCTAAATTTAATCATAGACCATTACGCATCTAGATTCCTAATTTCTTAAACCCTCGTCCAACTGACGGAATAACAAACAACATATTTTACCCAATAAAAACTTCTTAATTATTCAATTATCTGAACTAATTTCACATAAACAACCTCGTCTACCTGACGGAATACCATAAAATCTTATTCAATTCCATATAAAATCATCCACCGGACGTTAACTTCATTTCTCAAATTTTCTTAAATAAAATTTTAACCAATTTTCCTTAAATAAATTTAATCTCCAGATTAACTAAATTTACCAAATTCACCAAATTTTCTTATCGAATTTATCTAATAAATTATCCTTAATTCAATCAATTATTTAATAATTGATTTAGCACTTTTCTAACTTAAACAATTCAATTACATTTATCCACCGGCCTAAATTTAATTTTCCAAAACTTTACAATACTATCGTAATCTACTAAATTTTACGTCAACACTTGTTTACTGCAAATAAATCTTACTACATTACATAATCACTAAATTTCTGTACTAGTTCACTTACTAAATTTTCTACTAATATTTTCAATTAATAAATTCTACTGAACTCATTACAGGATTTACTAAATTTAATCTTCCTAGACAAAATTCTAAACATCAACTATTCGAATCCTAAGCGTCTCAATACAACTCTTAACTACATACATTCTAGAATGACCTTCACTGACTTAATTACGCATTTTCATTTCTTATTCAAATTTACTTTTCTTTATATCCCGAAAATTATTAACTAAATTAATTTATTATAGCCAGCAGGCCTATAATAAATTACTGATTAAATTATCTACAGTAAATTCACAAATAAACTATTAATCTCATTCTTTTAAAAATAAATATCCAATAACAAAACTAGCTAAATGACCTTGGCGCATGAATCTCTAAAGTACAAAACTTGCTAATATAAAAATGACCGCTCGAGAAATTAATTTAAATTATTTCAGCCTCTTAATTAAATTAATAATCAATTTTGGCCTAAATTAATCGAAAATACCTAGAGACTCAATTATTGTTTTATCCAACGACGACTGATACTCCGGTCCAACTTGGCTGGCTCCGCCGCTTGACGTCTTGTCGTCTCAAACCACTATGTTAGCTTCCGGTCAGGGCTTGTCCAATTCCAAATACCGTAATAAACTCCTCAGTAGTTGCTTTCTATCGTTGGCGTTCAAAACTGCACTCTCTTGACTTATCTAATCTCAACAAGGTCACTGATTCACAAAAGGCAAAAGGCCACTGGCTTCCAGAAGGGAAAAAGCCTCGATGTTTTTCGTGCTCGCTCTTTTATAACCCTCAGCTCAGGCTCTCGAACTTTCCTATTGTTACGCCCCGCTTCATTTTCCGGGAACAGTAGTGGGGAATCTTGATTAGCACGCCCGGTGACAAGTCGAAACTCTTGTCAAAAATCGAAAAGTAAGGGAAAACCCTTACCTACCGTGCGTCAATTATCGGGGTCGATAATGACCCCGGGAAGTTCGATTTTCCCTGTTACACTCCCCCCTGCCAGACTGTCACCCGGGCGTTTACAACAAAAAGGCCTGACACCCCTTACCGGAATAGCCTCGGGTTTCAATATTATCTCATCTCCAATAATATTCGTGAGTCCCTGGATTGATAAGTCCCTGAACTTTTTTCGACTCACGTCTGAAATATTCCTGGGAGTCTTGGTCTTGCTCCGTCGTGGTTACACCGGAATCTGGGTGTCTTTCTTCAAAATAAACCGACTCGAACGGATGTAGTTCTCGACTTCCATTGAAGTGCCAGGTTTTGTTCTTGCCGTCTATTATGACCTCAAACTGGAGAGCGAAGTCCATACCCAAAACTATTGGGTGACTGAGGTTTTCAAGAACACTTAGATATTGTTCCCCGCAACTTGTTCCTTAGTTTCGTCCGTCCTAAGTTCACCCGAAGCAAGTTCTTTTAAATCATCATATATCTTGCTGTTAATATATGATCTCTTACTACCAGTGTCCAAGATACCATTCAGAGTGACTCCAAATATCCACAAGGACACAGGGATCTTATCCGTAACTATTGGAGGCCTTGGACCTGTTCCTGAGATGAAAACCTTTCTTTCAGCTAGCTTGGAGTTGACCTTCGTTGACGAAGATTCACTCTAGAGCATTCTAGGAATGAAAGCTGCCCTAGATGACGTTTCCAGTGTGTTATTAGGGGCCTCTTGATTCGAGGACCAGCCTCCAGGGCCTGTGTTCTGGGACCACAGATGGGTCTTGTCATTCTCAACTTCAAAACCTAGGTCCAGTTCATTTTCCATCAAAATTACAGGTTCATTGCTCTCCTGATTCCCTGCTAAAGAAAATAGAGTACAATTAGTATAAGTCTTACTATCAGTGTTAATTATAGTACAACTAGGATCATCAAATAGCCTACTGCCCTGTTTTATAATTGCTGGTTGATCTTCTGGCCAAAGAGATGCGTTGATTGAAGTTAACTGTGTCCATAGACTATGCCGCAGATGATGTTGATGGGCCTGAATCAGAGCAAGGTAGCTTAAAAGCCTGTCTTAGCTCTGAGCAGCCAGATGTCTCAACATTTATCGAACCCTCACTAGACCCCATTGCTGCTCCTTGAACGAACTGAACCGACGGGGAACTAGGGACAGGTGTAAGTGGGTTTTCCGTTCATTTTCAGTTCTGGGATCATTACACTGCTCACTAGAGTTTACACTATCCAAAGAGCTTTTCCTACGGTTATCGATTGTCAACAGCGGACAGTTTTGTCGAGTGTGACCAATTTTGAGACAATTGTTACAGACATCTTGTCTAGGGTTTTCGCAACCCACAAAGGAGTGTCCAGGAACACCACAGTTGTAACACGGCCTGGGAATTCTTGAGTCTGAAATCTATGAGGCTGCCGATAATGGTTCTGGTTTGTTCTCACCTGAACCCCATACTTATTATCGTACGATGTGGTTGGAGTTCTGTAGCCTGATAGTTCCAACTCTTCTTCCTGGCAGCTCCCTTTTTCGACTGTAGGCCCAATCACCCCAACCTTTGTCTTCTCCTGGGGCTTTACTGTTTCTTGAGTCTGACAAGACTGTCCAGCTTCTTCGATGCACCTCGAGGCTTCATGCAGAGCGTTCAAAAGGTCTTCGTATGAGTATACCGGCCTAGAGAAAACCAGAGTTCGCAGTTCATCAGTTAGATAGTTTCTAATATTTGTCACTTGATCCTCTATGGATGGAGGACTCATCATGGTCAAATATTTTTGCTGAACCTTTAACACAAACTCCGTGAAATTTTCCCCGGGTTTCATCCTCAGTTTACCAATATCGTGAATTATTTGGTAATCTGTCATTGCACTACCAAAAGCCTTGCGGAATTCCATCTTGAATTGAGTATAAGAACCCCAGCGCTGGTAGTTGTTATCAAACCAGCGTGCTGGTGTTCCTCGGAGTATGTACCCCATGGAACCCAGGACTTCGTCTTCTGTCCAGCCTTCACGGTGTGCTCTGCTCTCGACCGCATGCAGAAATTCTTCGACAGACATTCTATCTTGTGGAAAGATCAGGTTACCAAGCTTCAGACTTGATAAAATATCTTTGCGCCTTCTTTCGTGCATAAAGTACCTGGTGCCTCTGTTCAAATTTTGGTATGGACTTTGGAACGGAGGTAGAGCCATCCCCGGCCCTGTGTATTGGCCTTGGGAGTCGTGGCCTGACCTTCGTCCAAAACTATCTCGGTTATGAAACGAAGAGTCACCTCGTGCACCTGTCTGTTGTTGATTCTGGGAAAGGTGAAGCTGATTCAGTCGGTGATTGAGGAAATTGATCCTTTCTGATAGAGGAATATTTTGCTCAGCCTCAGTCCTGTCTCTGTTATTCTCCGGTTGATTTCTCGGACCCGACGGATGAGCTGTTCCATCCCCCCCTGCCAAACCTTGACCCGGAGGGGCTAGGGTTGTACCCCGTAGTTGACAGTCAGTAATGTTGAAATCAACTGGAGAATTTGACCATACGGAATTGTCACGGCTGCCAATTCTGTTCATCAAATCACGTTGAGAATGAACCACATCCTCCAATATCTGCGACAGACGAGTAATGGCTAGAGAATTTTCTTGATTTATAGTCCTCTGTTCAGTACTCATTCGACGTACTGTTTCTGTCGCTTGGTCTAAACGGTTAAAAGTTCTTTGCATCTCAGGGGTAAATTAATTTCCTCTGAACGACGGTCCCCTGGTGGTGCAAAGTATTGGTTCCTGTTTTGGAAAGCGCCTCCAGCCGGAGTACTCTGTTGGAGTAACTCATTGTTGGCCTGTGAGGAACGCTGAACTGTTGAGTTATCGGAGACTCTGCTACTCATCGTAGTTGTGACTGTTGAAGTCGTAGTTGTAGCTGTTGACAACGTTGGTATTGATAGAAATATGTCTGTCGAGCCCGGGTTAGCCATGGAATTAATCCGGCCTTGCACATGGCCTGCAGACATTCTACGTCCATCTAACTGTGTGTTTGCCATGTTTGAATAAGTCATTCTTATCTGATGTCTCTTTTCAATCTAATGAAATATAATAATAGGGATTAATAAAATTGTGAAAGACTACTTATTAATTTAAGTAGATTTTATAATAAATCTAGGTAAAATTTTGTATTTGAAAATAATCCCCAAATTATTTTGAGTAGAGATAAAATTTCTACCTTGAAACTAAAATTTTACTAAAATTAATTTTTAAAGAGACTTATGAAGAGATTAAATTATTTTACTTTAGTCCACTTAAAATATTTAGCTAAATGACTCATTACTTGTAAACAAAATTTATTTCAAGAACTTTAATCTCTAACTTTATTTTCAGTTTTCACTTTTACCAATTTATCTTTTCTTAATCCCTCACTTATATTCGGTCTTTCTATCCTATTTTATTCTCAACTAAAATTTTCTAAATCCTTTCCTATAAAAATTTTTCCAACTACTTATTTCTTATTTACGACAAAAATTTTCTAATTTCCCATTCTCTGTGTCCGAATTTTTCAACTAACTTATTTTTCTTCAAATCAAATTTTTCTCAGCAAATTTTTAACCCTTCCCAAACTTCTCAGGGGTTGTTAAATTGTTGGGCGCCAATGTAACGGGGTGGTTAGCCCTGTCCAATTGGTCACCCCTTTCCTCTTTGAAAAGGGCGCCACTGGGATTTTATACTCGGTGTCCCAGAAACCGGGGAGCATGAGAAGGAAAGATCGGGTCGTGAGAAGTTTAGAAAGGCTGAAAAATTAATACTGAGAAACAATTATTAACAATTAACAATTCAATTATTTATTTAATATAAACAATTTAATTTTAACAAAATTCCTTAATAATATTACCCTTAAAATTAACTTATCAATTACTTAATTGTGAGGACCTATCACCTACGCAGGCACTTGCCAAAACTTACAACTAAATATCCTTAAATTCTTTCAACTATAGATCATTACGCATCTAGATTCCTAAATTCTAAATTTAATCATAGACCATTACGCATCTAGATTCCTAATTTCTTAAACCCTCGTCCAACTGACGGAATAACAAACAACATATTTTACCCAATAAAAACTTCTTAATTATTCAATTATCTGAACTAATTTCACATAAACAACCTCGTCTACCTGACGGAATACCATAAAATCTTATTCAATTCCATATAAAATCATCCACCGGACGTTAACTTCATTTCTCAAATTTTCTTAAATAAAATTTTAACCAATTTTCCTTAAATAAATTTAATCTCCAGATTAACTAAATTTACCAAATTCACCAAATTTTCTTATCGAATTTATCTAATAAATTATCCTTAATTCAATCAATTATTTAATAATTGATTTAGCACTTTTCTAACTTAAACAATTCAATTACATTTATCCACCGGCCTAAATTTAATTTTCCAAAACTTTACAATACTATCGTAATCTACTAAATTTTACGTCAACACTTGTTTACTGCAAATAAATCTTACTACATTACATAATCACTAAATTTCTGTACTAGTTCACTTACTAAATTTTCTACTAATATTTTCAATTAATAAATTCTACTGAACTCATTACAGGATTTACTAAATTTAATCTTCCTAGACAAAATTCTAAACATCAACTATTCGAATCCTAAGCGTCTCAATACAACTCTTAACTACATACATTCTAGAATGACCTTCACTGACTTAATTACGCATTTTCATTTCTTATTCAAATTTACTTTTCTTTATATCCCGAAAATTATTAACTAAATTAATTTATTATAGCCAGCAGGCCTATAATAAATTACTGATTAAATTATCTACAGTAAATTCACAAATAAACTATTAATCTCATTCTTTTTAAAATAAATATCCAATAACAAAACTAGCTAAATGACCTTGGCGCATGAATCTCTAAAGTACAAAACTTGCTAATATAAAAATGACCGCTCGAGAAATTAATTTAAATTATTTCAGCCTCTTAATTAAATTAATAATCAATTTTGGCCTAAATTAATCGAAAATACCTAGAGACTCAATTATTGTTTTATCCAACGACGACTGATACTCCGGTCCAACTTGGCTGGCTCCGCCGCTTGACGTCTTGTCGTCTCAAACCACTATGTTAGCTTCCGGTCAGGGCTTGTCCAATTCCAAATACCGTAATAAACTCCTCAGTAGTTGCTTTCTATCGTCGGCGTTCAAAACTGCACTCTCTTGACTTATCTAATCTCAACAAGGTCACTGATTCACAAAAGGCAAAAGGCCACTGGCTTCCAGAAGGGAAAAAGCCTCGATGTTTTTCGTGCTCGCTCTTTTATAACCCTCAGCTCAGGCTCTCGAACTTTCCTATTGTTACGCCCCGCTTCATTTTCCGGGAACAGTAGTGGGGAATCTTGATTAGCACGCCCGGTGACAAGTCGAAACTCTTGTCAAAAATCGAAAAGTAAGGGAAAACCCTTACCTACCGTGCGTCAATTATCGGGGTCGATAATGACCCCGGGAAGTTCGATTTTCCCTGTTACAGTGGATAAATTTGACGGCCGCTCAATTTAAAAACACAGTAACTGCAAAACTTGTAGAGCTGATTTTTTATAGTATTATTACTATTGATGGCGTTGAGGGAGCTTTGGCTCTAAGGTCAAATAAATATATTTATCTACCTATCTATCTATTTCATTCTTTATTATTACTAGGATTTTATTTTTCAATTATTGTTTCTCACAAAAATTTTCATAAAAATATCTTTTACTAAAAAATTGAATCTATCATCAATTTAGCACGTAAATATTTTGTATGTTAGGAAAATTTAAAAAATTCCAGTAATTGTCAGTTACTGGATTTTAAAATTTGGCATACGTTGATCCACTTCTACAATCCATGAAGCGCACATGCTAGTCGAACTCTTTAGCGTTAGATGATTTCTTAATATAAATATATTTTTCAGATTTATAATAATTTCTTTGCATCGCGTTTGTTAAGAATCGTACAAAATTTCCAATCTGTAGTTGTACGCATCGGTTATTGTGAAAATAACAACAAAAATAGTGATACAAATGATTTGATAATCGATTATTAATGATTAAATTTTATTTATTTCCGATTGATTCAAACGTATTTTTTACTATTGTTCGTTATAAAAATGGTGAAAAAATCATAACGTATGTGTATATAAAATTTAGAGTACAATTAAAATAATTAAATAATATTTCATAAACTTATACGCTTACTGAATAATACTTGACTAATGATCAAAATCAAAATTTTACTACTGATACGACAATTAATGGTTTTTGTATCACAGGCAATATATAATCGAACACTTCTGCTGATACTTCAAGTATGGACAATTACTCAGACGTATTCAAAAGCTATAAAGAAGTTAAGAAAGAAACCGAAAATTTAGGCTGAGTTATAACACAAATCCGGCTAATAAAGTAATTAGGATGTGGGAAGTAACTAGAATTTCAGAGCAAGTTGGCAAAACTAGTGCTGGACTAGACAATATCCCTGATCAGTTCATAAGAATCTTTTCAGTTATCAGGTTAATGCTGTTATTAGAATTATACAATTACGTTTGAACAATCAAGTTTTCCCAGATAGCGGAAAGGAGGCAATGATAATACCTGTCCAAAGATCAAATGAACCTACAAAAATGAACAGATAAAAACTTATTACTTTTACATGCAACAAGTATAAAATTAAAAAACATTGCTTGTAAAAGACTAAGGCGGTACTTAGAATCCAATAACCTAATGTCCTCTCACCAATTTTGATTCATTTAGATTCATCTCTTCAAAACATTCAAATTTTTAAATCATGTCGAATGCTCCGGTGAGATGTTTATAATTGTTGAAATGCTTGACAAAACTCAAAATTTGTAATGAAATTTGAAATTAAATTTATAGTTGACTAAATAAATAAATAGACAACTGTTGTTTTAAATATATCAAACTTTATAAAACATCGAACTTAAATTATACCATAAGTTATTATGTTATTAAATAATTATTTAATAGTTGATGGTCTACATCTTATAAAACGGCATTAAATAATATAAAAAAAAAATAATGAATTGCTTTCTATCAAAATTTTGACTGTTCTTCAAGCTGTATTGTTGAGATCATTTACTTTTTTCATTTGTCGACGATGTTCGTTGCAATAACTCCCAATCCATGATTGCAGGTAGATCTCAATGTTGTCCTTGGGTTGTAACCAGTACTCTATTTCTTTTCTTTTTTGCAAATACATGCAAAGGTCTAAAATAAAAGAAAAATTAAAAAGTTTTAACATTTAGTGAAAAACATTTAGTTGGTAGATACTATAATTTACAATTAAATTTTTTAGAAATAAAATAAATTACCGGATAATTGGCGTATTTACAATGAAGTTGCAAAAATTAATAGTTATTTAATAAAGTTACATGGAACATTTTGAAACTTGAATTTTTCACATAATAACACTGAACAGTTGAATATTTATGTGCAAATTAAAAGTTCATTAAAATGTAATCTAATTTACAGAAATTGTTAACATGTATCAACCGAAGTTATTTTAAAGTTAACCACGACAATTCCTATTTTCGCGATTTTGAAAATTTTTCAATCGTTATTTCGAGAATAATTGATCAGTTTAGCTAATTTTCGAACTTAACCTTCATAATTATTATCAAAAATTGTTGTATTAGAGTAAAAAACAATTGTGTTAATTCCTTTAACTCTAAAAGAGATACCTAACTTAATTTTCCAAAAGGTAAATATTTATTTTATATCATAAAGTTAGTAAAGTTTCACAAGGTTGTGTTAAGTATTTTACCTTTTACTCGCAAACAATCTTGGTCGCTGATAAGCCTGCTGTTTGGAACATTCTTTGGAAGTTTGAGATACATGTTTGATAAATCTTCAGCAGTCCAAATTTTGTTTAGAACAGATTTTACTCGACGTTGCATGGTATCTTTCAGGATGAATTTGGCTAATTCATTACTCGTAAATTTGTTTTCACCAATTTGAATATACTGTATTAAATAAAAAAAAAAATATATTATATTATTATAGTAAAAATTGATCGTTGAAAAAGTAATTGGCATTTCTAAATGAAAAGGCAATTTTTCTCAAAAAATTGTAATTTCTTTTTTGGTTGAATGAAAAAATTCAGTAAAATATGATAAACGTTTTTCATAAGTTAGAGAGAGATGGCAAACTTACAAGCAAATTAAATAAGGTATTATACTTAGCCAATTAAATAATTATGGCAGTTTATTATGATTTCTCATATATCAGAATCTCATAAATTTTCCGTAATAATAATATTAAAATCTTCTCGTTACCTAACATTAGCGAATCATTGAGGTATAGATTCTGGCGAACAAAAAAACATCCTAATGCCTATGAAGATATTTATGACGGTGAAGACTACAAGTGGCTGAGTAGTCCTGGAAATTTCTTGGAAAAATGGCATAACTTTTCATTTACAATAAATACTGATGGATGTAACGTCGCTAAATCTTCGAAATCTAGTGCTTGGCCAGTTTACGCTGAAATCAATGAATTACCTCCACATATGCGAAAGAAGCATATGATTTTGGCAGCAATATTTGTCGACGAAGAGCATCCTGTTATGAATTATTTCTTAAAACCATTTATAGATGAAATGCAGATCCTTTTTTCTACAGGTATCAAGTGGAGTCCGCTCAATATGCCACAAGTAACATCAAGATTTATTGTAACCACGTGTAGTCTAGATGCACCAGCTCGAGCAGCAGTAGCTTGTATTAAACAGTTTAATGGAAAATTCGGATGCTTATTCTGCTACGCAAAGGGAAAAAGTTTAGGCCGTGGTAAATTTGTTTATCCCTTTTCGCAGTGCTACAAGAGGCAACGAACTGATGCCGAAGTACGTCAAGATATGGCTCGAGCTTACGATACCAAAAAAATAATTCACGGTGTTAAAAATATTTCAGCTTTGGTTGCTTTACCAATGTTCGATATAACTAAGGGAGTTGTCGTTGAGGCGATGCATGCGGTTTTTTTAGGAGTAGTTAAACATCATACAAAACTACTTTTAACTCAAACAAACACTCCTTACTATATTGGAAGTCCTGATCATCTTAAGTTAATAAATGTTTGTTTATTGAAAATACGACCTCCATCATGTCGTTCTCGTAAGCCACGGCCTATATCTACTTACTTGAAGTGGAAGGCGTCCGAATGGAGAAATTGGCTGGACTATGCTCCTATCTGTTTACAAGAAATTTTACCAAAAAAATATCTCAATCATCTTGCTCTTCTATCAGAATCAATACATCACTTGAATAGTGACAGTTTAACATTGGAGAACTTGAACCGTTGTAAAATGTTATTAAAACGGTACGTAAGACAATTTGAACAATATTTCGGTGAAGACAATATGACTTCCAACATTCACTTGTTGACACATTTACCACGAACTGTACAAACCTGGGGTCCAATATGGGCGCATGAAGCCTTTATATTTGAAGCATGGAACAAAAAAATTATGGACTGTATAACTAGTCCTCATGCACAGGCTAATCAAGTAGCAAACCGGTTTTTAATGTATAAGTTCATAATAATTTCATTATATGACGAAACGGTTTCTTTGGAAACAAGGAAATTCATTGCAAAAATACTGAAAATATCAATAGACATTGATCGCATAGATGTAAGAAATCATGTCATAGGCTTGGGAAAAAGTATAATCCGTCCACCGACGCAAGACGAAAGCATAGCTTTAGAAAGTGTTGGGTATGCGCCTTTGAATCTTACATGTTTCGAGAAAATGAAATTGAATGGAGTAAAATACGAGTGCGTAAACGACCAAAATTATAAATTTTGTAACTCTGTAGTTTTTGGTGGCGACAATGTGATTGGTATAATAAAAGCTATTATAAACTTTTGTCACAATAACGAAAATGTCAGTGGAATAATTATTCAGCGAATGAGAGTAGTCAAACATACATTCGGCACTGAATATATTGATGAAGTAACGTTGTCTAATGAATTGTGTTTCTTGAAAGAATTGAGCTTTATAAAACCAGCTGTAAAAATTCACTTCGCAAGGAAATTATATGTTTTGAAACAAACTAATTGTTGGGAAACTGATTAAAAGATAAGACGCGTAAAAGAAATTTCCCAATAATTTTTCATATATTTTCAGTGCTAACTTTAGTTAATAACATAAGAATTGTTTTATATAAGATATTATTTTTAATAAGATTTCTGTTGATTTTAATATTGTAAATTACACCACACAATCATAAGTTGCTAAATATTTTTTAAGATATTAGTAGATGATATTTTCCATATATCTCGGTAGCTTGTAAAATATTTAAGATACTATACGTGTTTACTACTATGCGATCATATATGCTTCAATAACTTTGTAATATTTTGTTATTTCTTCAGTTCCTGAAGTATACATAGATTTTTTACAGAGATTAATGTACTTATTGTTAAAAAAATTATCAATAATATATGAAAAAAAATGTATGTATGATGTATTATAATTATGTATACATGTAAACATATAATTTTGTTGTTACAACTTTCTTTAAATAATTTAAAACGAACTATAGAACATTTACTTGGTTTTATTGTTTTCAGTTAAGAAAATCATATTTAAACATAAAGCCGTTTATAAATTATTTCCAAAAAACTACATTTAAAAAATTTTTTTCTGATTTTTCTGAAGATTTTTCAAAATCTACCGGTCTAAATCGGTTCAAATTCACAAGAAATGTAAGTTTGCTGGGATTCTTTGGAACGCCTTAACTTTGGTTCGAATTGATCGCGCAGTTCAAACTTACCTACTTTTTCTTCATATAGATAGTACAAATGTAATAGAATAAAAGTAAAAAATCATATAGTTATTAAAATATTAAAATATTTTATTCTGTTTAACTTATTTCAGTAACTTTTCAGTAGATCTCCTAGAAATTGAACTTTTCGATTTGTCCTAATGGCGCAATTTTTCAAAAATTCTGCTGTATTTCGACTCGACGAGGTGATTCCGCTTTAAAGCCATCTTGATTTTATTTCGAATTCACTTTGATTCTAATATGATTCCATTATAGTTTCACTCTGATATCATTCTGATATCATTTCGATTCCACTTAGGTTTCACTCTGGGTTTACTTTGATTCCACTCTGATTTCATTCTGATTCCATTTAAAATCCAGTTTGATTCTGCTCTGGTATCATTCTAATTTCACTATGGTTCCATGCTGGAAAATAGGCACAAAACCTCTCTGGAAACACTCTGGAATCATAATGATTCCATAATGGTCCCTGAATTATTTCAGACTGATTTCAGAATGATCTGAAAGTCG